>NW_028162321.1:7500-55000 GCF_964263955.1 Coregonus lavaretus | reverse complement strand
AAATTAAATTCTCGCCCAGCAACAGAGAGTACCCATGTTTAATCCTGACTCCATGTTCGTCATGTTTGTGATTAACTTTGTTTATCTCATAGTTTACTGAAAAATCCTCATCAGGTAAAGTGATTCACATACATAGCCACGCCCCCTCCTCTCATCCGCTCTCTGGACCGTTTTAACAGCTTATAGTCTTGTATAAAAATAAATTCATCTGGGATATTTTCGTGGGCCCATTTTTCAGTGACACATCCAGTGTCTGCATTTACTGATTGAAGAAGCAGTTCAAATTCATCCACGTTGCTTATCAATGATCTTGAATTACAAACACGCACATTCAACGTTTTTGGGGCATTTTTTGATGTATTTGCGACATCACATAATTCAGTTAGAACGATTGTGCTTCGGATGTATTTTAGGTCTGCGACCTTCGATTGTCAGTTTCGAGAGTCATGCCTAATTGTTAAAAGAGCAGGAAAAGTACACAGTGCGATTAAAAACAGCTATAAAAACATTTCAAATGCATGTTACTCTCGAGCGGCTGCCATGAAGCCACACCTAAAGCTGGCAGTTAGAGGGGAGGTAGAGAGAGGTAGAGCAGAATAACAGAGAGAGAGAGAGAGAGCTGTCTTCATATGCGGCATTCAGAGTCAGCCTTGAGAGGGAATGACTTCATTTAAAGAGAGATTGGAGAGAGAGAGAGAGAGTAAGAGAGAGAGAGCTGTTTTCATATGCGGCATTCAGTGTCGGCCTTGAGAGGGAATGACTTCATTCAGAGAGAGAAAAGAGAGCGAGAGAGAGAGAGGGAGAGCTTTTAATGTCCAAGGTGATCAGAGCTGTGAGCAAAACACTATTCACAGAAATACAGTATGATAGAATATGAATAGCTGTTTGCTTCCACACCACTCACATTCATTGTCCTCAGTGAAGCCTGCCTGTCGCCTTGCTACTATAGTGTGTGTATGTGTGCAACCTGGTCTCAGAGCATTTCGTATTATTCTGTACAGAAATCTGAAACACTCCATTTAGTATGATATGTTACGTTTGGTATGGTTACATAAAACAGATGGTTACTTAAGGCAAAAACTAAAGGAGGGAAGTTGGCAAGGGATGGATGGGTGGCCGTATAATGCGAACGTCTAGCAATCCAAAGGTTGCGAGTTCAAGTCTCATCACGGACAACTTTAGCATTTTAGCTAATTAGCAAGTTATCAACTACTTACTACTTTTTAGCTACTTTGCAACTACTTAGCATGTTAGCTAACCCTTCCCCTAACCCTAACCTTAACCCTTTTAGTAAGCCTTCGCCTAACCCTAACCTTAACCCTTCCCCTAACCCTAACATAACCTTAATCCTTTAACCTAACTCCTAAACTTAACCCTAACCCCTAGCATAGCTAACATTAGCCGAGCTAGCTAACGTTAGCCACCTAGCCACCTACCTAGAATTCGTAACATATCATAGGTATTTTTACTTTTGCGAATTCGTAACATATTGTGCGTTTTTCTAATTCGTAACATATAGTATAAATTGTAATTCGTAACATATCATAGAAATTGGTGATGGACCCACACAAAGTAATACATACCATACGAAACGTAACATATCATACTAAATGGAGTTTTGGTTTTACATACAGAACTAGATGAAATGTTCTGAGAACAAGTTGATGTGTGTCAGGTAGTTATAGCCGTAACCTTGAATGAACATAGGTGAGACTGAGGATCATATCCAATCTAACACTGTATCCATCCAGAGTAAATATGCATGGTGACGCATATAATCTTATATAATTAATGTGTTATTACTGTAATCTAATCTAAGTGATGTGATGTTTGCATGATGCGTACACTACATTAACAAAAGTATGTGGACACCTGCTCGTCGAACATCTCATTCCAAAATAATATGGAGTTGGTCCCCCCTTTGCTGCTATAACAGCCTCCATTCTTCTGGCAAGGCTTTCCACTAGATGTTGGAACATTGCTGCGGGGACTTGCCACAAGAGCATTAGTGAGGTCGGGCACTGATGTTGGGCAATTAGGCCTGGCTCGCAGTCGACGTTCCAGTTAATCCCAAAGGTGTTCGATGGCATTGAGGTCAGGTTTCTGTGCAGGCCAGTCAAGTTCTTCCATACCGATCTCGACAAACCATTTCTATATGGACCACACTTTGTGCTCGGGGGCATTGTCATGCTGAAACAGGAAACCTTCCCCAAACTGATGCCACAAAGTTGGAAGCACAGAATAATCTAGAATGTCATCGTATGCTGTAGCGTTAAGATTTCCCTTCACTGGAACTAAGGAGTCTAGCCCAAACCATTTTTCCTCCTCCACCAAACTTTACAGTTGGCACTATGCATTAGGGCAGGTAGCGTTCTCCTGGAATCCGCCAAACCCAGATTCGTCCGTGTGATTCATCCCTCCAGAGAACTGCTCAAGAGTCCGATCTTTACACCACTCCAGCCGATGCTCAGTATTGCGCATGGTGATCTTAGGCTTGCTCGGCCATGGAAACCCATTTCATTAAGCTTCCGACTAACAGTTTATGTGCTGACGTTGCTTCCAGAGGCCGTTTGGAACTTGGTAGTGAGTGTTGCAACCAAGGACAGGCGATTTTTACACGCTACGCACTTCAGCATTATGGTGGTCCCGTTCTGTGAGCTTGTGTGGACTACCACTTCACGGCTGAGTCGTTGTTACTCCTAGACATTTCCACTTCACAATAACAGCACTTACAGTTGACCAGGGCAGCTCTAGCAGGACAGAAATTTGATGAACTGACTTGTTGGAAGGTGGCATCCTATGACGGTGCCACGTTGAAAGTCACTGAGCTCTTCAGTAAGGCCACTCTACTGGCAATGTTTGTCTATGGAGATTGCATGGCTGTGTGTTCGATTTTATACACCTGTCAGCAACATGTCAGCAACACTCTCCCGAGTAGCGCAGTGGTCTAAGGCACTGCATCGCAGTGCTAGCTGTGCCACTAGAGATCCTGGTTCGTATCCAGGCTCTGTCGTAGCTGGCCGCGGCCGGGAGACCCATGGGGTGGCGCACAATTGGCCCAGCGTCGTTCAGGGTAGGGGAGGGAATGGCCAGCAGGGAGGTAGCTCAGTTGGTAGAGCATGGCGTTTGCAACGCCAGGGTTGTGGGTTAGATTCCCATGGGGGGCCAGTATAAAATCAAAAAAATAATAATGTATGCACTCACTAACTGTAAGTCGCTCTGGATACATAAATGTAAATAGCCGAATCCGCTAATTTGAAGGGGTGTCCACATACTTTTGGCCATGTCGTGTATATCTTAGCCAGCAGCTTGTGTTAAGCCCCAGACAGCGTATGAAAGTGGTTGGCTTTGTAACACATATGCTAAAGCAGCCCTCTGGGGCTGAAGCGCTTAGCGATGTAGTGTGTGTGTTCCCATAGGCCTGTTAACGTCCTAGTTAAAAGGTCAGATGCCACTGTGTCGCCCCACATTACTAAACACTTCACCTAGAGGGCTACACACACACGCAGGCACGCACGCACGCACATACATACACACACACGCAGGCACGCACATACACGCACACATTATGGGAAGTCTAAAATGTTCTTTATCTTTCAACTTGAGTTGTAAAACACATATTTTAATGCACAGCCACACGGCTGCACATTCTACTATAACAAATGCACACACACCCAAACCCACCCTGCTACCCACTCCACACCAGACATAATAACATCACCCAGGCTGTTAGGAGGTGCTAACAAGGTTAGCTGCCATCAGAGGAAGAGAGGAGCAGTCTGTGAGATGGAGGAGAGGTGGAAAGGTGGAGGAGGTTTTCATGAAGATGAACAGGAGGAGGGAGTGAAAGGAGGAGGGAGGAGAGAGAGAAGGAGGAAGGGGGAGGGTTTGTCTATGTACTACAAATTCTACTCTGCGGTAAGATAAGATTCATGTACCATATGTAAGGCATGTTACATGATGTGATACGACGTATCGCATGTTGTAAGCAACCATCCTAGCTGATATGATTAAATATGATGTATCATACAGGCCTATGGGAACACACACACTGTGGTCCTCTATAGCTCAATTGGTAGAGCATGGCGCTTGTAACGCCAGGGTAGTGGGTTCGATCCCCGGGACCACCCATACGTAAAAATGTATGCACGCATGACTGTAAGTCGCTTTGGATAAAAGCGTCTGCTAAATGGCATATTATATTATATACGTGCTGGCTGTTTATTGTCACTATGGGTCCCATCACCTAATAAAGGGGAGCATGCTATTTATATAAGGTGTGGTTCACATTGGTCGGAGGGGTGTGCATGTGTGTGTAGTTATGCGTGTGATGCTGCATTCTGATCGGCTAGCGTGAGCCTGACATTTTCCAATGAGTCAATTCAGCGAGAGGACAGCGTGTCACTGTCACTTTGTGTATGTGTGTGTGTCTAACCACTAGGTGATTGGTACACCACATGATACACTGAGATCTGGAGGAGAGCTGTCATCGTTATGCAGTGAGAGTGCTTGTTCAGAGCAGCGGGAGGTTGTGTGTGTGTGCGTGTGCATGTGCGTGCGTGTGTCGTGTACAGCGTCATATGGTTTATATATTACTGTGCGAGGTGATCTCCTTTAAATGAAAATCGAGGCCCTATTTTGAGCTCAACTATAACTGTGTGTGAGCTAAGGGCCATTTCCTATGGACTACATTCACATCCTATATGAGATACAATATCCAGCCACTCATACCCATACTGACATTTTACAGTCCTTATACCTCAGAGATTTGTGAGGGTACAGTGGGGAAAAAAAGTATTTAGTCAGCCACCAATTGTGCAAGTTCTCCCACTTAAAAAGATGAGAGAGGCCTGTAATTTTCATCATAGGTACACGTCAACTATGACAGACAAAAGGAGAAAGAAAATCCAGAAAATCACATTGTAGGATTTTTAATGAATTTATTTGCAAATTATGGTGGAAAATAAGTATTTGGTCAATAACAAAAGTTTCTCAATACTTTGTTATATACCCTTTGTTGGCAATGACACAGGTCAAACATTTTCTGTAAGTCTTCACAAGGTTTTCATACACTGTTGCTGGTATTTTGGCCCATTCCTCCATGCAGATCTCCTCTAGAGCAGTGATGTTTTGGGGCTGTCGCTGGGCAACACGGACTTTCAACTCCCTCCAAAGATTTTCTATGGGGTTGAGATCTGGAGACTGGCTAGGCCACTCCAGGACCTTGAAATGCTTCTTACGAAGCCACTCCTTCGTTGCCCGGGCGGTGTGTTTGGGATCATTGTCATGCTGAAAGACCCAGCCACGTTTAATCTTCAATGCCCTTGCTGATGGAAGGAGGTTTTCACTCAAAATCTCACGATACATGGCCCCATTCATTCTTTCCTTTACACGGATCAGTCGTCCTGGTCCCTTTGCAGAAAAATAGCCCCAAAGCATGATGTTTCCACCCCCATGCTTCACAGTAGGTATGGTGTTCTTTGGATGCAACTCAGCATTCTTTGTCCTCCAAACACGACGAGTTGAGTTTTTACCAAAAAGTTATATTTTGGTTTCATCTGACCATATGACATTCTCCCAATCCTCTTCTGGATCATCCAAATGCACTCTAGCAAACTTCAGACGGAGGGACACGTCTGGCACTGCAGGATTTGAGTCCCTGGCGGCGTAGTGTGTTACTGATGGTAGGCTTTGTTACTTTGGTCCCAGCTCTCTGCAGGTCATTCACTAGGTCCCCCCGTGTGGTTCTGGGATTTTTGCTCACCGTTCTTGTGATCATTTTGACCCCACTGGGTGAGACCCCCAGATCGAGGGAGATTATCAGTGGTCTTGTATGTCTTCCATTTCCTAATAATTGCTCCCACAGTTGATTTCTTTACATTTACATTTTAGTCATTTAGCAGACGCTCTTATCCAGAGCGACTTACAGTTAGTGAATACATATATATATATTTTTTTTTTATACTGCCCCCCCCCCCGTGGGAATCAAACCCACAACCCTAGCGTTGCAAACGCCATGCTCTATCAACTGAGCTACATCCCTGCCGGCCATTCCCTCCCCTACCCTGGACGACGCTGGGCCAATTGTGCGCCGCCCATGAGTCTCCCGGTCGCGGCCGGCTGCGACAGAGCCTGGATTCGAACCAGGATCTCTAGTGGCACAGTTAGCACTGCGATGCAGTGCCTTAGACCACTGCGCCACTCAGGAGTCCTTCTTCAAACCAAGCTGCTTACCTATTGCAGATTCAGTCTTCCCAGCCTGGTGCAGGTCTACAATTGTGTTTCTGGTGTCCTTTGACAGCTCTTTGGTCTTGGCCATAGTGGAGTTTGGAGTGTGACTGTTTGAGGTTGTGGACAGGTGTTTTTTATACTGATAACAAGTTCAAACAGGTGCCATTAATACAGGTAAAGAGTGGAGGACAGAGGAGCCTCTTAAAGAAGAAGTTACAGGTCTGTGTGAGCCAGAAATCTTGCTTGTTTGTAGGTGACCAAATACTTATTTTCCACCATAATTTGCAAATAAATTCATAAAAAATCCTACAATGTGATTTTCTGGATTTTTTTTCTCAGTTTGTCTGTCATAGTTGACGTGTACCTATGATGAAAATTACAGGCCTCTCTCATCTTTTTAAGTGGGAGAACTTGCACAATTGGTGGCTGACTAAATACTTTTTTCCCCCACTGTATGTCTTGTTTTTTGTGTGGACTGTAGCTATAAAGATGATGCTTTCTTCAGTGCTGTTCTATATTGTACTGTATATGTGATGCTGTATTGTGGTGTTGTGTGAACATGACAGTGTGATATGAAATAAACCTGAGGCTATTGTAAGGCAGACACTAGGGACACCAGGGAGCTTAGTTCATATAGAGTTAGACACTGGTGCTACTGTACAACCCTTCCATCCTTTTTGTCCTCTGGTTTTATTCTGTCGTTCTGCCTCAGAGAAAGGGAGAGTGAGACCAGAGGGAGATAAAGGGAAGAGAGAGAGATGGTGAGAGAGAAAAGAGAAAGAGGAAGGTAGAGAGAGAGACATGAGAGAACGAAGAAGAAAATGAGAGAGCAGATAGAGAGAGGTCAAAGAGAAGAGGAAGGAAGGAGAGGAGAATAAAAAGAGAGATGGAGGAGAGAGGGGGAGGAGATGGAGGAGAGGAGAGAGGGGGAGGAGATGGAGGAGAGGAGAGAGGGGGAGGAGATGAAGGAGAGGAGAGAGGGGGAGGAGATGAAGGAGAGGAGAGAGGATACACTTTTTTGGCTCTCAGCACGGCCCAGGGGTAATTTCCTCTCCACATGAGAAATGCATGCTGGGATATGGAATCACCTCCAAGGGAGGGTAATGATGCATCGCCAGAACCTTGGCCCTGAGGAGCTGTGTGTGTGTGTGTGTTGTGTTTTGTGTGTGTGTGTTTGTGACTTGGCCATCTTTCCTGCCTGTTTGAAGTAAGTTGCCCGTTGTGGTAATTTGTTTCTCTGAGTGGTCGCTCTCTGTGAGTTTGTGTGTGTGTGAGTGCCCTTGCATGCGTGTGTGTCTGCATGTGTCTGTATGTGTGTGTGTGTGTGTGTATTTGCTGTGACCTTGGTGATAAGGAGCCATTCTTCTAGACATCTTCTCTGTTATGATGATGATGCTATAGTTTACCAGGAGGCCTAGGTCTGGACTATCCCTGGAGAGAGGACAGAGTCTGGAGGAGGGTCAGGGGACTGGAGCCATGCTAGCCACATGTTAGTCACATACCGTAAAACTTCAATTAAAAGCAGAGTCTGAAATATCCTCCTGTCCCTTTTAATAGCCGGACATCGGCACACATTTCAGCAAATAAACACCTGTTTCAAATAAATGCCTGATCTAAATGAATTGTTTACGAGGTTACCATGGACACATCTCTGAAGCATGAAATCGGGGGTGTATGATAGTCAGCCTATTCTTTGCAAGTCTGATCTGCAATGGATTTGTTATTATAATGTTTATACTGGTCATACTGGTCACGATAAACAGTGTGGCAGTCTTCTCAACATTTTATTGAGCAAAAGCTGTGTGCAGTAAGTAAATAGACGCCTGGCTCAAATAGAAGCCTGTTTCTAATAAGCGGCTGTTGTGTTCAGTGATTGAAGCAAATAAACACCCAGGCTATTAATTGAAGTTTTACAGTAGTCGTAGCAAATATGCTTTTTTGAAGAGATGATGGGTGATGACAGTGATACTTGTGATGATTGTTGTGAATTTGTTGATGATGCTGAAGATGCTGATGATGATGATGATTAGTTGAGCAGTTTGATTGACACAAATGACTGATGATGATGTCACCATTGTTGCTTTCTGTAACCTAACAGCTGAACAGAAGTAATGAGTGAAACCCTTGACTGCAGCATGATCACTGTGGAGTGTTTAGTTTTGGTAATCATCAGTTGAAAAGGGGGAGAGGGAAAGGGGAGGGATAGAGGAGAGAGAGAGGGGAGGGATAGAGGAGAGAGAGAGAGGGGAGGAATAGAGGAGAGAGAGAGGGGAGGGATAGAGGAGAGAGAGAGGGGAGGGATAGAGGAGAGAGAGAGGGGAGGGATAGAAGAGAGAGAGAGGGGAGGGATAGAGGAGAGAGAGGGGAGGGATAGAGGAGAGAGAGAGGGAGGAAATGGAGGAAGGCACAATTTGACAGAGACAAAACACCAGACATGAACAGAACAAGGACATAATTGTTGCTTTCATTGTTGAAAGGTGCTCTCTCTCTCTCTCTCTCTCTCTCGTGAAGCAGTGTCAGTAGATGAAGCTGTCAGTATGTGTGTGTGCATCATGTCACTGTTGTTTACTGTAATTACTGCCTCTGGTAGCTCTTCCATTAACATCCATCACACACTCACCTAATAGAAATAGTCACATACACTGGATAGGTGCAGTGAAATGTGTTGTTTTACAGGGTCGTAGTAGTACGGCGCCCCTGGAGCAAATTACATCGACTGATTTTTCACCTTGTCGGCTCTGGTATGCGAACCAGCGACCTTTCAGTTACTGGCCCAAAGCTCTAACTGCTAGGCTACCTGCCACCCAAACGCACACATGCACACACACACCCCACAACACCTAATCTATAGCTCGATGAGGTATCGGGTACTCAAGGTTAATATATGAATGTGTATGTGTCAGCTACTTCACACACCCTCTCCTGACATTGCCACTGCCACACATACACACAGGCACAAACACGCGCACGCACACACACACACACTCTCCGCCACTTCACACATCCTATTGTGACATTGCCGTCGTATTAAGGGGGATTATTTGAAAATGTCAGCTAGGCAGAATCCTATCTCCATGTGTCTCCTCTTTTCCTCTCTTCTCTTGGATTAAAGGAAAATGTGCACCTGTCATGTTTAAGGAAAGTTCTATATTACATTAAAAGTACTATATTGCATAGGCAGCAGACGGTAAGGTCAGAGAGTTGTATATCTTGTATGAAGTTTGTCTTGTTTTATCACCTTAATACTTAAACCCAGTCTTTCATGAGAAGTACAGATTAGTTGAATATCTTGTATGCCGATGTCATGCAAAAGTTGAGCACAGTCGTGCAGACGTTAAGGTCAGTGAGTATGATATCTTGTTTCAGCAAAGTCCTCTTGCATGCGCTCCATCATACATTAATAAAGACCTTTTCTCAGTATCTGGTTTGATGCTCTCATTTTAAAGCTGAGCCCAGACTTGCATAAAGACGTTAATGTCAGTGAGTTGTATATCTGGTATGTGAGAGAGGGAATGAGGATCTTGACCTTTGGAAGAACATTATGGAGCGACTCAAGTGTTCAGTGTCTCTTATTAGATGAGGCAGCCATCGATCTGGAATATTCTGGAAGAGTTGAATAAAGAATAAATAAGTATGTCTAACTTTTGAGATGCTCTCTATATCTCTTCCTCCATCTCTTCCTCCATCACACCCGCCATCTCTCTCTCTCAATATAATGTAATCTCTTCAACTCTCCCTCCTGCTCTTCTTCCGTCTCTCTCTCGCAATCATTCCTTCATTGAGAGGCAACAGGAAACGGTGATGATTGTCGAAGACGAGAGCATTCATCCAAAACTTAGAGTGGAAGTGTTTTCTCTCTCTCTCTCTCTCTCTCTCTCTCTCTCTCTCTCTCTCTCTCTCTCTCTCTCTCTCTCTCTCTCTCTCTCTCTCTCTCTCTCTCTCTCTCTCTCTCTCTCTCTCTCTCTCTCTCTCTCTCTCTCTCTCTCTCTCTCTCTCCTCTCTCTCTCTCTCTCTTTTTGCTTTTCTTCTTCTTCTCCCTGTGTGTGGCCCCAGAGGCTTCGAGCTTATTCATCATCCTAATGATGTGATACTGTGTGTTTGTGTGTGTAAAATCATCAAAAGCTCTCTTTATCAGCTAGATGAAGCGTTTGCTGGAAGGAGGGAGGTAAAAGGAGGGATGGATGGATGTAGGTAAAAGGAGGGATGGAAGGAGGGAGGTAAAAGGAGGGATGGAAGGAGGGAGGTAAAAGAAGGGAGGTAAAAGGAGGGATGGAAGAAGGGGAGAAAAAGAGAAATGGGAAGGAGGGAGGTAAAAGGAGGGATGGATGGAAGGAAGGAGTGAGTGAGTGAAGGAGGGATGGATGGAAGGAGGGAGGTAAAAGGAGGGATGGAAGGAGGGAGGGAATGCCCTTTTGTTTTCTTACTCATCTCCCCATGATGGCATTGTGTGTGTGTGTGTGTGTGCATACGTGTGCGCGTGTGTGTGATTGTATGACCTCACCCCTCATCTCTGGTCCTGTCGAGGGACAGATCTATAATGTGTTTGTCCTGTCCTGTATGGCCTGCCAGTGAAGTGTTACATTATGTCCTCACACCTTATAATAACACTAACAGATGCTTTATCTTACACACTGTGAAGAGTGTTATATTATCTCTATTATACAGTTCAACAGATACAGCCAAGGTCTAGTCACTCTCAACACCTTAGAAAAATACATTAACACAGAAACACACACATACAAGACGTCAGTAATGTTTTCAATACTCTCACCGATTGCGTAACCACCATTACGCAACAAGCCAAACTTATAAGAATTGAGACGTCAGTCATCATAGTAGCATTCCCTCCACCCCTTCTCTCTACCTCCTACTTATCTCAATAGTTCCCTCTCCCTCTCTCTCTTTCTTCCTCTCCTTCTCCTTCTCTCTCTTTATCTTTCTCTCTCTTCTTCTTGCTGTCTCTTTTTCTCATTCTCTCTCCCCCTTTCTCTCTCCTCCTTTCTTTCTGAAGTGGCTGGCTGGGTTTAGCCTTGGTTAATCCTTCTGAAGTTTGTGTGAGTGCAGGCAGGTGTAGCGGTGCATGACACACACACACACACACACACACACACACACACACACACACACACACACACAGACACACACACACACACACACACACACACACACACACACACACACAGACACACACACACACACACACACACACACACAGACACACACACACACACACACACACACACACACACAGACACACACACACACACACACACACACACACACACACACACACACACACACACACAGCAGTAGCTATATGAATGCAGAGCACTCTGCTCTGTATGACTCAGAGAATTAAACCCTCAGTTATATTACAGCTTCTGACTGCTAAAATCTAGACACACACACCTGCACACACAATGCTCATATAAATATGAATTAATATAATATTAACATTGTAGGTGGTTTTTTACTTGAGATGGTCAATAGTGGTAAAAGGAAAACTTTTTTTTAGCTTTTTCACCTTATTTGTATGCGTGCATGAATACCTGTTTTTCCATTGTTGAGGTGTGTGCTGTTGTTAGCTAGCAGCTTCCTTCACAGTAATAAGTATTATTGCCTCTGTGGGCTTGTCTGAAGAGAATACCAGGCAGGTGCACATGCTAATCATAGTCTTATTAGTTTGGTTTTAGCAGTAGAGGATCTCATTTTCTCTCCACCCACACACACACAAACACATACTTACAGGAAACACTTGAGTAAATGAGGGATGCAAAGTATATTGAAAGCAAATGTTTCCAAACAGGTGTGGTTCCTGAGTTAATAAAGCAATAACATCCCATCATGCTTAGGGTCATGTATAAAATGCCCAGTTGCTACCATGGCTAGAAGAAGATATCTCAGTGACTTTGAAAGAGGGGTCTCAAAGAAGCGTAGGGGGTTTTATGGGTACGTGTGTGTGTGTCACCAGTTCTCAATCCAATTGAACACTTACGAGAGATTGTGGTGCGACGCCCTATTAAGACACTTTATGTTGGTGTTTCCTTTATATTGGCAGTTACTGTACCTGTACAAACACGCACAAACAAACTCACACGCACGTAACCACTCCCATTACAGCCTCTCTCTGCTACCCTAGGAAATCTCTCTGCTACCCTAGGACCTCTCTCTGCTACCCTAGGACCTCTCTCTGCTACCCTAGGACCTCTCCATGCTACCCTAGGATCTCTCTCTGCTACCCTAGGACCTCTCTCTGCTACCCTAGGACCTCTCTCTGCTACCCTAGTATCTCTCTCTGCTACCCTAGGATCTCTATCTGCTCCTCTCTCTGCTACCCTAGGACCTCTCTCTGCTACCCTAGGACCTCTCTCTGCTACCCTAGGATCTCTATCTGCTCCTCTCTCTGCTACCCTAGGACCTCTCTCTGCTACCCTAGGATCTCTCCATGCTACCCTAGGACCTCTCTCTGCTACCCTAGGACCTCTCTCTGCTACCCTAGGATCTCTATCTGCTCCTCTCTCTGCTACCCTAGGACCTCTCTCTGCTACCCTAGGATCTCTCCATGCTACCCTAGGACCTCTCTTTGCTACCCTAGGACCTCTCTCTGCTACCCTAGGACCTCTCTCTGCTACCCTAGGACCTCTCCATGCTACCCTAGGATCTCTCTCTGCTAGCCTAGGATCTCTCTCTGCTCCTCTCTCTGCTACCCTAGGACCTCTCTCTGCTACCCTAGGACCTCTCCATGCTACCCTAGGACCTCTCTCTGCTACCCTAGGACCTCTCTCTGCTACCCTTGGACCGCTCTCTGCTACCCTAGGACCGCTCTCTGCTACCCTAGGACCTCTCTCTGCTACCCTAGGACCTCTCTCTGCTACCCTAGGACCTCTCTCTGCTACCCTTGGACCGCTCTCTGCTACCCTAGGACCTCTCTCTGCTACCCTAGTACCTCTCTCTGCTACCCTAGTACCTCTCTCTGCTACCCTAGTACCTCTCTCTGCTACCCTAGTACCTCTCTCTGCTACCCTAGTACCTCTCTCTGCTACCCTAGTACCTCTCTCTGCTACCCTAGTACCTCTCTCTGCTACCCTAGTACCTCTCTCTGCTACCCTAGTACCTCTCTCTGCTACCCTAGTACCTCTCTCTGCTACCCAAGGACCTCTCTCTGCTACCCAAGGACCTCTCTCTGCTACCCAAGGACCTCTCTCTGCTACCCTAGTATCTCTCTCTGCTACCCTAGGACCTCTCTCTGCTCCTCTCTCTGCTACCCTAGGACCTCTCTTCTCCTTATTGAACTCTATGGAGAGGTGACAATGTGTGAGTTGTGGGTCACGAGCTGATAGAAAAGATGACAGAGAGAGAGCACCAGCGCATGCTATAACCAGAGAGTGTATGTGTGTATTTTTTCCCTTTCTGCCCCTAATTGTGTGTATAGTGCTCCAACACTTCTGATGTTAAGAAGCCTCTTCCTTCTCTCCCTTGAGGGCTCAATAAGAATATACCCCTCCACCCATCCCCTATCTCTCTATCTCTTTCTTTCATCCTACTAGCCATCTCTCCATTAGCAAGCCCTTACTCTGTTAGAGAGCTGTGAGAGTAGTGTGCTTGTTGTCGCTGCCTGTCCGTCCATCTGTCCACTTGTTCTCTGCTTTAGGTTTTAGTGGATGGAGTTAGTGTTTTGGTGTCCTTTGTAATCCTCTGTCCTCTGAGAGAGAATGCACTTAGACAGAGAGAACAAGAGAGGGGTAAAAAGGGAGAGAGGTAGGGAGAACTAGAGAGAAAGAGAGAAACAGAAGAGAGAGAAATAGACAGAGAGGGGGGAGAGAAACAGAGAAGGAGAGAAACCAAGAGAGAGAAACAGAGAGATAGAGAATCAGAGAGAAATTCAATTCTGGCAACATCAGAACAGAAGTGAAATTTATTGGGACCTTGTCCATAGAATTTACTAGGCTACTGTGAACTCCCTTTGCACTTTGTGTGTGTGTGTGTGTGTGTGTGTGTGTTTGTGTGTTTGTGTGTGTGTGTGTGTGTGTGTGTGTGTGTGTGTGTGTGTGTGTGTGTGTGTGTGTGTGTGTGTGTGTGTGTGTCACCCCTCATCTGTTTCAACGTAATTTGTCAACATATTGTGACGTGGATCTATGTGGTAAATACATTGGATTTGAAAAAAGTACATGTAAACTGTTGTTTTGAGGGTGACATTTTTAAAACAGGATTATGTCATCATTGGAACACATTTTCAACATAGACAAACCTTGTATAAAATATGTTGAATTTGTACCTTTGAAACAATGTCTGATATTCAACGTTATATTTACTATCAGAAGAAAAAGAACTATAGGCTGGGCAGCACCTCTTACTGGAGAGTTTATCTATCTGCAGTTAGTCATTTGGTCTCCCATCCAGGGTTTTAAGTAAGGCCAGCCCTGCTTAGCTTTGTTATTTGTCACTGACAGTGACTACTACCAATGTGCTATCTTGAGAAAGATTATTGAGAGATCTCTTAATAACTAAATATATTCACTGTTTCTATCGAAGTAATTCCAAAGGGTAGGTTTAACAGAGCAAATTAAGTGTAACTGTCACGACTTCCTCCGAAGCTGCCTCCTCTCCTGGTTCGGGCAGGCTTCGGCGTTCATCGTCACCGGCCTTCTAGCCACTGCCGCTCCTCATCTCATCATTCCATTTGTTTTGTTTGTTTTTTTGTTGTTGTTTTTTTACCTTTATTTAACCAGGTAAGCCAGTTGAGAACAAGTTCTCATTTACAACTGCGACCTGGCCAAGATAAAGCAAAGCAGTGCGATAAAAACAACAACAACACAGAGTTACATATGGAATAAACAAAACGTACAGTCAATAACACAATAGAAAATCTATATACAGTGTGTGCAAATGTAGTAAGTTATGGAGGTATGGCAATAAATAGGCCATAGTGCAAAATAATTACAATTTAGTATTAACACTGGAGTGATCGATGTGCAGAAGATGATGTGCAAATAGAGATACTGGGGTGCAAATGAGCAAAATAAATAACACTGTAAATAACAATATGGGGATGAGGTAGTTGGGTGGGCTAATTACAGATGGGCTGTGTACAGGTGCAGTGATCAGTAAGCTGCTCTAACAACTGATGCTTAAAGTTAGTGAGGGAGATAAGAGTCTCCAGCTTCAGAGATTTTTGCAGTTCGTTCCAGTCATTTGCAGCAGAGAACTGGAAGGAATGGCGGCCAAAGGAGGTGTTGGCTTTGGGGATGACCAGTGAGATATACCTGCTGGAACGCATACTACGGGTGGGTGTTGCTATGGTGACCAATGATCTAAGATAAGGCGGGGATTTGCCTAGAAGTGATTTATAGATGACCTGGAGCCAGTGGGTTTGGCGACGAATATGTAGTGAGGGCCAGCCAACGAGAGCGTACAGGTCACAATGGTGGGTAGTATATGGGTTTTGGTGACAAAACAGATGGCACTGTGATAGACTACATCCAATTTGCTGAGTAGAGTGTTGGAAGCTATTTTGTAAATGACATCGCCAAAGTCAAGGATCGGTAGGATAGTCAGTTTTACGAGGGCATGTTTAGCAGCATGAGTGAAGGAGGCTTTGTTGCGAAATAGGAAGCCGATTCTAGATTTAACTTTGGATTGGAGATGCTTAATGTGAGTCTGGAAGGAGAGTTTACGGTCTAACCAGACACCTAGGTATTTGTAGTATTCTAAGTCAGACCCGATGAGAGTAGTGATTCTAGTCGGGCCGGCGGGTGCAAGCAGCGTTCGATTGAAGAGCATGCATTTAGTTTTACTAGCTTTTAAGAGCAGTTGGAGGCTACGGAAGGAGTGTTGTATGGCATTGAAGCTCATTTGGAGGTTTGTTAACACAGTGTCCAATGAAGGGCCAGATGTATACAAAATGGTGTCGTCTGCGTAGAGGTGGATCTGAGAGTCACCAGCAGCAAGAGCGATATCATTCATATACACAGAGAATAGAGTCGGCCCGATAATTGAACCCTGTAGCACCCCCATAGAGACTGCCAGAGGTCCAGACAACAGGCCCTCCGATTTGACACATTGAACTCTATCTGAGAAGTAGTTGGTGAACCAGGCGAGGCAGTCATTTGAGAAACCAAGGCTATTTAGTCTGCCAATAAGAATGCGGTGATTGACAGAGTCAAAAGCCTTGGCCAGGTCGATGAAGACGGCTGCACAGTACTGTCTTTTATCGATCACGGTTATTATATCGTTTAGGACCTTGAGCGTGGCTCAGGTGCACCCATGACCAGCTCGGAAACCAGATTGCATAGCGGAGAAGGTACGGTGGGATTCGAAATGGTCGGTGATCTGTTTGTTAACTTGGCTTTCAAATACTTTCGAAAGGCAAGGCAGGATGGATATAGGTCTGTAACAGTGTGGATCTAGAGTGTCACCCCCTTTGAAGAGGGGGATGACCGCGGCAGCTTTCCAATCTCTGGGGATCTCAGACGATACGAAAGAGAGGTTGAACAGGCTAGTAATAGGGGTTGCGACAATTTCGGTGGCTAATTTTAGAAAGAAAGGGTCCAGATTGTCTAGCCCATCTGATTTGTAGGGGTCCAGATTTAGCAGCTCTTTCAGGACATCAGCTATCTGAATTTGGGTGAAGGAGAAGCGGGGGGGGGCATGGGCAAGTTGCAGCGGAGGGTGCAGAGCTGGTGGCCGGGGTAGGGGTAACCAGGTGGAAAGCATGGCCAGCCGTAGGAAAATGCTTATTGAAATCTCGATTATCGTAGATTTATCGGTGGTGACAGTGTTTCCTAGCCTGAGTGCAGTGGGTAGCTGGGAGGAAGTGCTCTTATTCTCCATGGACTTTACAGTGTCCCAAAACCTTTGGAGTTCTGTTTTCTGTTTGAAAAAGCTAGCCTTTGCTTTCCTAACTGCTTGTGTATATTGGTTCCTGACTTCCCTGAAAAGTTGCATATCATGGGGGCTGTTCGATGCTAATGCAGTACTCCACCGGATGTTTTTGTGCTGGTCAAGGGCAGTTAAGTCTGGGGTGAACCAGGGGCTATATCTGTTCTTAGTTCTGAATTTTTTGAATGGGGCATGCTTATTTAAGATGGAGAGGAAATAACTTTTGAAGAACATCTAGGCATCCTCTACTGACGGAATGAGGTCAATATCCATCCAGGATACCCGGGCCAGGTCAATTAGAAAGGCCTGCTCGCCGAAGTGTTTTAGGGAGCGTTTGACAGTGATGAGGGGTGGTCGTTTGACCGCGGACCCATTACGGATGCAGGCAATGAGGCAGTGATCGCTGAGATCCTGGTTGAAGACAGCGGAGGTGTATTTAGAGGGCAAATTAGTCAGGATGATATCTATGAGGGTGCCCATGTTTACGGATTTAGGGTTGTACCTGGTAGGTTCCTTGATGATTTGTGTGAGATTGAGGGCATCTAGTTTAGATGCCGGGGTAGGATGGCCAGGGTGTTAAGCATATCCCAGTTTAGGTCACCAAGCAGTACGAACTCTGAGGATAGATGGGGTCAAGTAATTCACATATGGTGTCCAGGGCACAACTGGGGGCTGAGGGGGGTCTGTAGCAAGCGGCAACAGTGAGAGACTTATTTCTGGAAAGGTGGATTTTTAGAAGTAGAATCTCAAACTGTTTGGGCACAGACCTGGATAGTATGATAGAGCTCTACAGTAGATTGCAACTCTGCCCCCTTTGGCAGTTCTATCTAGACAGAAAATGTTGTATTTCGGAATGGAAATTTCTGAATTTTTGGTGGCCTTCCTAAGCTAAGATTCAGACACTGCTAGAACATCAGGGTTGGCAGAGTGTGCTAACTCAGGGAATAACTCAAACTTGGGGAGGAGACTTCTGATGTTAACATGCAAGAAACCAAGGCTTTTACAGTTACAGAAGTCAACAAATGATAGCGCCTGGGGGTAGTAGTGATACTGGGGGCTACAGGGCCTGGGTTAACCTCTACATCACCAGAGGAACAGAGATGGAATAGAATAAGGATACGGCTAAAGGCTTTAAGAACTGGTCTTCTAGTGCGTTGGGTACAGAGAAGAGGGGCAGATTTCCAGGCGTTGTAGAATTGATTCAGGGCATTATGCACAGACAAGGATATGGAAGGATATGAGTACAATGGAGGTACACCTAAGCATTGGGTAACTATGAAAGAGATAGCATCACTGGAGGTACCGATTGAGCCGGTCTCCGCGTGTATGGGGGGTGGGACAAAGGAGCTCTCTGAGGCTGGTTGAGCTGAACTTGGGGTTCTACAGTGAAATTGTATAATAAGAACTCACCCAAACAGCAAATGGCTAGGCATATTGACATGGGAGAGAGGCATAACGCAATCACAGGTGTTATTCGAGAGGGCTAAGACAACAACTGGTAATGGCGACGAAAGTTTGGGCTGAGGCTAAACAGATAAACAGGATTGGGTACCGTGTAAAGGAACAGTCCAGCAGGCATTAGCATTAGTTTATTACACACACCTGGTTCATATCCCCTCATCAGTACCTGTATAAGTGTTCCCTCTGCACCCTTGTCTTTGCGTGTGATTGTTTATTGTGAGGAGAATGAAGCTCGGTTGAGCTCCTTGTATTTTGTATTATAATAATAATAATAATAATATGCCATTTAGCAGACGCTTTTATCCAAAGCGACTTACAGTCATGCGTGCATAAAAAAAAAAAAAGTGTGTTTTTTGTGTTTTTTTTGTGTGTGTTTTTTTTTGTTTGTTTTTTGTGTATTGCCGGGTTATTTTCCCAGTGTGCCTTGTTGGTTCCAGTGCGCCTGTTTTGCGCAATGGACTGTTTTGACGCATTACTGCGTAACTCTGTATTCCGGAATAAATCCTGTTATTCTGTGAATTACCCTCCTGCGCCTGACTCCTTACATTTACATTTACGTCATTTAGCAGACGCTCTTATCCAGAGCGACTTACAAATTGGTGCATTCACCTTATAGCCAGTGGGATAACCACTTTACAATATGTTTATTTTTTTCTTTCTTTGGGGTGGGGTAAGGGGGGGTAGAAGGATTACTTTATCCTATCCCAGGTATTCCTTAAAGAGGTGGGGTTTCAAGTGTCTCCGGAAGGTGGTGAGTGACTCCGCTGTCCTGGCGTCGTGAGGGAGCTTGTTCCACCATTGGGGTGCCAGGGCAGCGAGCAGTTTTGACTGGGCTGAGCGGGAACTGTGCTTCCACAGAGGAAGGGGGGCCAGCAGGCCAGAGGTGGATGAACGCAATGCCCTCGTTTGGGTGTAGGGACTGATGAGAGCCTGAAGGTAAGGAGGTGCCGTTCCCCTCACAGCTCCGTAGGCAAGCACCATGGTCTTGTAGCAGATGCGAGCTTCAACTGGAAGCCAGTGGAGTGTGCAGAGGAGCAGGGTGACGTGAGAGAACTTGGGAAGGTTGAACACCAGACGGGCTGCGGCATTCTGGATGAGTTGTAGGGGTTTAATGGCACAGGTAGGGAGCCCAGCCAACAGCGAGTTGCAGTAAATCACACATCACAGTAACCATACGTTATAAGTCATATATCATCAATTATACTATTTAGGCCTATATATAATTAGCAAAGTCATCAACAGCTATTGTTTCAATTCAACCCAGGGTTCAACTAAAAATAGACAATACATATAGGCCAAGGGTTTCAAGCTTTGGTTGATTTCAAATGTAATCTTCAAGTTAATCATTAATATGTTGGATTCATGTCTCAATCTCATCCAAAAATCATAATCAAAGAATATGACCAAATCAAATCCAACTGCGTTTAAAGTTTGATTTGATTTAGTGCAATTCGTAAATTAGATTTTTAGTTGAGATGGAGACGTGAATCCATCATATCAATATCTGCTTCAAATGTAGATATTTGGTTGCGTTGTCAACCAAACACAATTCAATATTACTTTTGTAATAAAGTTAATAGCCTAAAGTTAAGGATATCTTACAAACTAATGTAACTGGCACACCCTGATCTGTTTCACCTGTCTTTGTGCTTGTCTCCACCCCTCACCAGGTGTCTCCCATCTCCCCTCATTATCCCTTGTGTATTTATACCTGCGTTTTCTGCTTGTCTGTTGCCAGTTCATCTTGTCCCGTCAAGTCCTACCAGCGTGTTCCTATGCTCTAGTTTGTTTTTCTTAGTCTTTTCCCAGTTCTGACCTTTCTGCCTGTCCTGTCCTGATCCTGCCCGCCGTGCTGTACCTGCCTGACTCTGATTTTGATTACGACCCTTGCCTGTCTTGACCTACCGATTGCCTGCCGTCCTGTACCTGCCTGACTCTGATTTGGATTACGACCCTTTGACTGCCTTGACTTACCTTTTGTCTGCCCCTTGAACCGGATGTTTGTCCCGGACTCTGCCCGTGCTCCTGTTCTGGAATGGACACATTCCTCGGACCTTGGCTTTCGTCCGACATCGTTTTTGGTGGCCCACCATGGTTCCTGACGTCTCTGCGTTCGTTGCCGCCTGTACTGTGTGTGCGCAGAACAAGACTCCGTGGCAAGCTCCGGCTGGCCTCCTTCAACCACTCCCTGTCCCTCACCGCCCCTGGTCCCATATATCCTTGGACTTCGTCACGGGCCTCCCTCCGTCTGATGGAAACACCACCATCCTTACAGTGGTGGACAGGTTTTCCAAAGCCACCTATTTTATTCCCCTTCCTAAGTTGCCCTCAGCTAAGGAGACGGCCCAGCTCATGGTGCAGTACGTCTTCTGGATCCATGGACTGCCGGTCGACATGGTCTCCGATCGCGATCCTCAGTTCTTGTCCCGGTTCTGGAAGGCGTTCTGCACCCTCATTGGGTCGTTGGCCAGTCTGTCCTCTGGTTTTCATCCCCAGTCTAATGGCCAATCGGAGCAAACAAATCAGGACCTGGAGACAACTCTTCGCTGCCTCGTCTCCACCAATCCCACCACCTGGAGCCAGCAACACGTGTCGGTGGAATATGCCGGCAACACCCTTTCCTGTTCTACTACAGGTCTCTCGCCTTTTGAGTGTTCCCTGGGATATCAGCCCCCTCACTTCCCGGAGCAAGAGGAAGAGGTCAGCATATCTTCTGCCCAGATGTTCGTCCGTCGCAGTACCTGGAAGAAAGCCCGGGCTGCTCTTCTCAAGACCACCTCCAGGTATCGACGACAGGTGGACCGCCACCGGACCCCTGCTTCCCGCTACCGTCTTGGGCAGAGGGTATGGCTGTCCACTTGGGATCTGCCCCTCCGGGTGCAGTCCCGCAAACATTCCATCCGTTTTATTTCCCCATCTCTAAGGTCCTTAGCCCCTGCTATTCACCTTCTGTTACCTCGCACTCTCCATATACATCCCACTTTTCATGTGTCTAGGATTAAACCTGTGTCTCACAGCCCTTTGTCTCCTGTTTCCAGGCCCACCCCTCTCCCCTGTCTCATCGACGGCCAACCGGCTTACACGGTGAGGCACCTCCTGAAGGTTCGACCGCGGGGCAGGGGATTCCAGTACCTGGTTGACTGGGAGGGTTATGGCCCAGAGGAGAGGTGCTGGGTCCCCGCTAGGGACATCCTGGACCCAGCCCTCATCGCTGACTTCCATCGACGGCACCCCGGTCAACCAGGTATGCGCCCAGGTAGGATGCCAGGTGGCGTCCCTAGACGGGGGAGTGTACTGTCACACCCTGATCTGTTTCACCCATCTCCCCCCATTATCCCCTGTGTATTTATACCTGTGTTTTCTGTTTGTCTGTTTCCAGTTCGTCTTGTCCTACCAGCGTGTTCCTGTGTTTCTTGTGCTCTAGTTTGTTTTTCTTAGTCTTCCCAGTTCTGACCTGCCTGTCCTGATCCTGCCCGCCGTCCTGTACCTGCCTGACTCTGATTTTGATTATGACCATTTGCTTCCCTTGACTTACCGATTGCCTGCCCCTTGAACTATAATAAACTCTGAGAATCGTACTATCTGCCTCCTGTGTCTGCATCTGGGTCTTAGCCTGAGCCGTGATAGTAACAGTATTTATTCAACCTTAGAATTAGTAACACATCCATGACCACATTTCGTAACTATACAGTGCATTCAGACTAGTCTCCCAGTCCCTGCTGCTGAAAAACATCCCTACAGGATGATGCTGCCACCACCATGCTTCACCGTAGGGATGGTGCCAGGTTTCCTCCAGACTTGACGCTTGGCATAGTTCAATCTTGGTTTCATCAGACCAGAGAATCTTGTTTCTCATGGTCTGAGAGTCCTTTGGGTGCCTTTTACTGAGGAAGGGTTTCCGTCTGGCCACTCTACGATAAAGGCCTGATTGGTGGAGTGCTGCAGAGATGGTTGTCCTTCTGGAATGTTCTCCCATCTCCACAGAGGAACTCTGGAGCTCTGTCAGAGTGACCATTGGGTTCTTGGTCACCTTGCTGACCAAGGCCCTTCTCCCCCGATTGCCCAGTTTGGCTGGGCGGCCAGCTCTAGGAAGAGTTTTGGCGGTTCCAAACTTCTTCCATTTAAGAATGATGGAGGCCACTGTGTTCTTGGGACCTTGAATGCTGCAGAAATGTTTTGGTAACCTTCCCCAGATCTGTGCCTCAACACAATCCTATCTCGGAGCTCTATGGACAATTCCTTCAACCTCATGGCTATATAGACAGGTGTGTGCCTTTCTAAATCATGTCCAATCAATTGAATTTACCACAGGTGGACTCCAATCAAGTTGTAGAAACATCTCAAGGATGATCAACGGAAACAGGATGCACCTGAGCTCATTTTCGAGTCTCATAGCAAAGTGTCTGAATACTTATGTAAATAAGTTATTTCTGGTCGTTATTCGTAATAAATTAGCAACAATTTCTACAAACCTGTTTTCACTTTGTCATTATGGGGTATTGTGTGTAGATTAATGTGGATTATATATTTTTTAATCCATTTTAGAATAAGGCTGTAACGTAGCAAAATGTGGGAAAAGTCAAGGGGTCTGAATACTTTCCGAATGCATTGTAATTTTTTGTAACTATAAATGTATTCTTATATAATCATAGAAAGCATGCATGTTCAAGATAGCATGCAAAGGTTGCAGGTCTGTGGAGATCTTCACAATTACTGTAATAATCTGTGCAGAATCTTGAACAGCACTGATCACTTGCACTTTGTACTTTTAATGTAATCTCAATTGCAATCCAGGTTGGTGGGTGGGCCTACATATGTTTTTGGGAAAGCTAACTTCCTGCAAGCAATTTTACAAATTGTTTGAAAAATGTGCAGTTTTATAGCTAATCTCATGCTATTGTACACATTTTGCCATGAGGCTGAGAGAAAATGTAGCATTTTTAAAGCGAATTAAAGCTCAAATATAGGTGTGTTGACTGTGATAAAGGCACTGGATTATTTCTTGTTTGCTAAATGAACAAATGAAATAGGCAGTGGCATGATGCATATAACCATAGAAGCACAGTGACATATGCCTCAATGCAGTCATATTTGTGTTTTATTGGGGGTACGGCTTTCAGGTAGTTATTTTTGGCAACCCATCCCGTGAGACTGAATGTCATTCCAGTTAATCTGTTCTGTTATATTTCATCAACTTTGACTAACCCAGTGCACTGCTTGCTATGAATTTTATCTGATGGTGTTTGCATGTTTAGGTAAAAAGACAAATAATGTCCCGTTTGGAACACTGACAAGTAAGAGCATAATTGTTGTTGTTTTTTAATTTATGTTTTTTGCTCAATCTGATTGGGTGGCCACCCATGCCTACACCCTTGGATAAGACATTAAGTTGTTGTAAAATACAAAATATCTGACATTGTATTCCTATTGGAATTTGGTTGCGCTTTTAGATGATTGAAAGTATAGTAATAACATATTAAGAATTCAACAAACTTCTAGCTGTCTTTTTGAGTGGGTGAATAAAAGTTGAAATCACATTGATCAACGTCTCAACCAAATATTACCCATATTTTCACGTTGAAATGTGCCCATTGGGAAGGCATACGCACTTGCCTGATCACTAGAAATAGACTACGATTTCGGACGTTATAAATAGTCCTGAGAATGTCGATATATGCCTTCCTCTGAGCCTACAAAAAAAAAAATTTAAAAAATTCCCTGCACTGGGCGCGAACTCGTGATGGCCTAATGGTCAGAGCCGGAGCATGTTGCTTAGACCACTGCGCTACCGCAGTTCACAATGCTTTACCAAGCCTTGAGAATACTTGATGAAAGTTGATGGAAACAGCTCATGTTTTTAATTATTTAGTTTTAAGCCTTCCCCAAACCATAGCCCTAACCTTAACCACTCAGAATTAATACCTAAACTTAACCCTTTGAGTTGTTTCTGTTTCAACCCTGTGACCACACGGAATGAACCCTGTAACCACGCATAATTAATGCTAGGCTGGACAATAGAACGAGTCAAAATTCACCCAAGGCTGAAAAACGGCAATAGAACGTTGGCTAAGAAGGAACACTAGCGCGAGCCCATAGCAAATAAATTGAATTGAACGTTCGCAGAGCCTATTTTGACTGGATTTATGCTTAGAATTCCATTTCGCCTAAATGGCACCAAAAAATGTATACCTTTTCATTTTAGTCATTTAGCAGACGCTCTTATCCAGAGCGACTTACAGTTAGTGAGTGCATACATTTTTCATACTGGCCCCCCGTGGGAATCGAACCCACAACCCTGGCGTTGCAAGCGCCATGCTCTACCAACTGAGCTACAGGAGGCCCCACTATAATCTGTTCTTAGGACGAAACTGAAAAAGAACAACTTGTGTAGAAAGTAAACATCCACACCTCGATGGTGTCAACTGTGCTTATGTCTGCATAACGAGGAAGTAGGGAAAAAATTGCAACTTCGGACTATTTCTGGACTAGCGATCGATGACAACGGAGTACGCTGCCCAGCCTTACATAATTAGAAAGAGGAGATTGTCATGATTAAAACGGTGTCCTACTTGAAAAAATCAAAATATACACATTGCGAGATATTTGGCTAAATATACCAGCATGCCTCTCCATAGGAAAACAATGGGGGGAGCTCTGTGTTCGAAGGGAAAAAAGTTTTTCGGGGCTAGCATTTGACGACAACGGAGTACGCTGCCCAGCCTTACATAATTAGAAAGAGGAGATTCTCGTGATTAAAATGGTGCCCGACTTGAAAAAATCTAAATATACACATTGCTAGATATTTGGCGAAATAGACAGACATACAGTACCTATATTTCCTCTATGGGAAACAATGGGACGACGTCAGAGTTCCATTAGTCATTTTTTGTTGTTGTTGACGTTTTAACTACCAGCAATTGGTTCAACCTGGGCAGGTTTCATTGCCAACAATAGCGAAGCAGTCATTGTGACGTAGAACAATGCGCTGGGAATAAAACATTCGGAAGGCGAGTTGGTGCCACGGTGTTCAATAGAACTAATAGGAGCTGGCAGGGTGAAAAATGCCCTAAAATATGGCCTGTTTTTTCGTGATTACTTCAGAACTACGGCAAGCAGCTGGGACATATGGTAATGTTATGAAACTGGGCTCCACGGCGGATACATTGAACTAGTTTTTATCAGAAAAAATGTCATGTGTCCAGCCTATTAATGCGTCAAAAATAGACGTTCATCGATAATATGTTGAATTTTGAAAGGAAACTATGAGATCTTGTTGAGCACACAAGCACACACACACACACTAATGTCCACCCTGACCTTATCACAATGTAATTCACACCTCAGAATGATTCTTCGTCAGTGTGATGTGTTGTGGCGTGGGGGCAACACACACACACACACAGGCACATGCATACACATACACGCTCTGTGACATCTTCATTAGTGGATTAAAGTGAGGATGCAGGGTGAGACACCCACACACACACGCCATTAGAGCAGCACATTATAAGTCACCTCCCTTGTTTGCTATTATCTCGAGACCCATAGACGTGATTGCATCTCGCCACCTAAATCACCACACACACACACACTAATCAGCAGACAAAAGACAGTGATTTAATGACATTGGCTCATCTATCCACACTGTAACCTCCCGAGTGGCACAGTGGTCTAAGGCACTGCATTGCAGTGCTAGCTGTGCCACTAGAGATCCTGGTTTGAATCCAGGCTCTGTCGTAGCCGGCCGTGACCGGGAGACCCAGCGTCGTCCAGGGTAGGGGAGGGAATGGCCGGCAGGGATGTAGCTCAGTTGGTAGAGCATGGTGTTTGCAACGCCAGGGTTGTGGGTTTGTTTCCCATGCGGGGACAGTATGAAAAAATAAATAATGTATTCACTAACTGTAAGTCGCTCTGGATAAGAGCGTCTGCTAAATTACTAAAATGTAAATGTCTGTAATCATCACTCTGCCCACACTATGATTGGCTGTTTTGGAGTGATTTGATTGGTCCAGCTGATCTCTAGAGCTTATTTAGGCTAAGAGGGACAGTATTACTTTTTTTCTACGTCTGTTTGTGTGTGTGTGTGTGTTTTATTCTCTCTCTGCCTAGCTCCGATTTCTATATCGTACCATCCACACAATTAGCAGTCACCAGAGCATGTCTTAATAATACAGAACGTTAAACATGTATGGCCCCATGCTACTTTGCATGTAACAGTGTATTACACACATACACAGACACTCACACACACACACACACACACACACACACACACAGGTGATTTGAATTTACTGACAATGTCCCTGTGTGTGGACTATGATTAGTATTCAGGTGTGTGTAGGTTAATTCAGGATCATAGTCTGATTGCAGAAACAGAGACAGAGTATGTTCACATGATCAATACAGATGAAGAGATCTGAGAGGAAAGACTGTTAACATTAGAGGAAAGACTGTTAACATTAGAGGAAAGACTGTTAACATTAGAGGAAAGACTGTTAACATTAGAGGAAAGACTGTTAACATTAGAGTAAAGACTGTTAACATTACAGGAAAGACTGCTAACATTAGAGGAAATACTGTTAACATTAGAGGAAAGACCGTTAACATTAGAGTAAAGACTGTTATAACATTAGAGGAATTAATTTTAACATTAGAGTAAAGAATGTTTACATTAGAGGAAAGACCGTTAACATTAGAGGAAAGACTGTTAACATTAGAGTAAAGACTGTTAACATTAGAGTAAAGACTTAATATTAGAGTAAAGACTGATAACATTAGAGTAAAGACTGTTAACATTAAAGTAAAGACCGTTAACATTAGAGTAAAGACTGCTAACCTTAGAGGAAAGACTGTTAACATTAGAGTAAAGTCTGTTAACATTAGAGTAAAGACTGTTAACATTAGAGTAAAGACTGTTAACATTAGAGGAAAGACTGCTAACATTATATATTATATATATTTATGTAAAGTAAAGACCGTTAACATTAGAGTAAAGACTGCTAACATTAGAGGAAAGACTGTTAACATTAGAGTAAAGTCTGTTAACATTAGAGTAAAGACTGTTAACATTAGAGGAAAGACTGTTAACATTAGAGGAAAGACTGTTAACATTAGAGGAAAGACTGTTAACATTAGAGGAAAGAATGTTAACATTAGAGGAAAGACCGTTAACATTAGCGGAAAGACTGTTAACATTAGTGGAAAGACTGTTAACATTAGAGGAAAGACTGTTAACATTAGAGTAAAGACTGTTAACATTAGAGGAAAGACTGTTAACATTAGAGGAAATACTGTTAACATTAGAGGAAAGACTGTTAACATTAGAGTAAAGACTGTTAACATTAGAGGAAAGACTGTTAACATTAGAGTAAAGACCGTTAACATTAGAGGAAAGACTGTTAACATTAGAGGAAAGACTGTTAACATTAGAGGAAAGACTGTTAACATTAGAAGAAAGGGGGGGTAGTAGAATGATTACTTTATACTATTCCAGGTATTCCTTAAAGAGGCAGGGTTTCAAGTGTCTCCGGAAGGTGGTCAGTGACTTCGCTGTCCTGGTGTCGTGGGGGAGATTGTTCCACCATTGGGGTGCCAGAGCAGCGAATAGCTTTGAATGGGCTGAGCGGGAACTGTGCTTCCATAGAGATAGGGGAGCTAGCAGGCCAGAGGTGGATGAATGTAGTGCCCTCGTTTGGGTGTAGGGTCTGATCAGAGCCTGAAGGTAAGGCGGTGCCGTTCCCCTCACAGCTCCGTAGGGAAGCACCATGGTCTTGTAGTAGATGCGAGCCTCAACTGGAAGCCAGTGGAGTGTGCGGAGGAGCGGGGTGACATGAGAGAACTTGGGAAGGTTGAACACCAGACGGGCTGCAGCGTTCTGGATAAGTTGTAGGGGTTTAATGGCACAGGCAGGGAGCCCAGCCAACAGCGAGTTGCAGTAATCCAGACGGGAGATGACAAGTGCCTGGATTAGGACCTGTGCCGCTTTCTGTGTAAGGTAGGGTCGTACTCTGCGAATGTTGTAGAGCATGAACCTGCAGGATCAGGTCACCGCTTTGACGTTAGCGGAGAACGACAGGAAGTTGTCCAGGGTCACGCCAAGGTTCTTTGCACTCTGGGAGGAGAACACAATGGAGTTGTCAACCGTGATGGCGAGATCATGGAGCGGGCAGTCCTTCCCCGGGAGGAAGAGCAGCTCCGTCTTGCCGAGGTTCAGCTTGAGGTGGTGATCCGACATCCACACTGATATGTCTGCCAGACATGCAGAGATGCGATTCGCCACCTGGTTATCAGAAGGGGGAAAGGACAAAAGTAATTGTGTGTCATCTGTGTAGCAATGATAGGAGAGACCATGTGAGGATATGACAAAGCCAAGTGACTTGGTGTATAGAGAGAATAGGAAAGGGCCTAGAACTGAGCCCTGGGGGACACCAGTGGTGAGAGCACGTGGTGCAGAGACAGATTCTCGCAACGCCACCTGGTAGGAGCAACCTGTCAGGTAGGACGCAATCAAAGAGTGAGCAGCGCTGGAGATGCCCAACTCAGAGAGGGTGGAGAGGAGGATCTGATGGTTCACAGTATCAAAGGCAGCGGATAGGTCTAGAAGGATAAGAGCAGAGGAGAGAGAGTTAGCTTTAGCAGTGCAGAGAGCCTTCGTGACACAGAGAAGAGCAGTCTCAGTTGAATGACCAGTCTTGAAACCTGACTGGTTTGGATCAAGAAGGTCATTCTGAGAGAGATAGCAGGAGAGTTGGCTAGAGACGGCACGCTCAAGAGTTTTGGAGAGAAAAGAAAGAAGGGATACTGGTCTGTAGTTGTTGACATCAGAGGGATCGAGTGTAGGTTTTTTGAGGAGGGGTGCAACTCTCGCTCTCTTGAAGACGGAAGGGACATAGCCAGCGGTCAAGGATGAGTTGATGAGCGAGGTGAGGTAAGGGAGAAGGTCTCCGGAAATGGTCTAGAGAAGAGAGGAGGGGATAGGGTCAAGCGGGCAGGTTGTTGGGCGGCCGGCTGTCACAAGTCGCAAGATTTCATCTGGAGAGAGAGGGGAGAAAGAAGTCAAAGCAAAGGGTAGGGCAGTGTGAGCAGGACCAGCTGTGTCATTTGACTTAATAAATGAGAATCGGATGTCGTCAACCTTCTTTTCAAAATGGTTGACGAAGTCATCCACAGAGAGGGAGGAGGGAGGGGAGGAGGAGGAGGATTCAGCAGGGAGGAGAAGGTGGCAAAGAGCTTCCTAGGGTTAGAGGCAGAGGCTTGAAATGTAATAATATAATAATATGCCATTTAGCAGATGCTTTTATCCAAAGGGACTTACAGACATTTTTGTGTATGGGTGGTCCCAGGGATCGAACCCACTACCCTGGCGTTACAAGCGCCATGCTCTACCAGCTGAGCTACAGAGTGGTAGAAAGTGGCTTTAGCAGTGGAAACAGAGGAAGAGAATGTAGAGAGGAGGGAGTGAAAAGATGACAGGTCCACAGGGAGTCTAGTTTTCCTCCATTTCCGCTCGGCTGCCCGGAGCCCTCTTCTGTGAGCTCGCAATGAGTCGTCAAGCCACGGAGCAGGAGGGGAGGACCGAGCCGGCCGGGAGGATAGGGGACATAGAGAGTCAAAAGATGCAGAAAGGGAGGAGAGGAGGGTTGAGGAGGCAGAATCAGGAGATCGGAGGGAGAAGGATTTAGCAGAGGGAAGAGATGATAGGATGGAAGAGGAGAGAGTAGCGGGAGAGAGAGAGCGAAGGTTGCGATGGCACATTACCATCTGAGTAGGGGCAGAGTGAGTAGTGTTGGAGGAGAGCGAGAGAGAAAAGGATACAAAGTAGTGGTCGGAGACTTGGAGGGGAGTTGCAGTGCGATTAGTAGAAGAACAGCGTCTAGTAAAGATGAGGTCAAGCGTATTGCCTGCCTTGTGAGTAGGGGAGGACGGTGAGAGGGTGAGGTCAAAAGAAGGAGGTAGAGAGAAATTAGTCAAAGGCAGACTTAGGGAGGTTAAAGTCACCCAGAACTGTGAGGGGTGAGCCATCCTCAGGAAAGGAACTTATCAAGGCGTCAAGCTCATTGATGAACTCTCCAAAGGAACCTGGAGGGCGATAAATGACAAGGATGTTAAGTGTGAATGGGCTAGTGACTGTGACAGCATGGAATTCAAATGAGGAGATAGACAGATGGGTCAGGGGAAAGAGAGAGAATGTCCACTTGGGAGAGATGAGGATTCCTGTGCCACCGCCGCGCTGACCAGATGCTCTCGGGGTATGCGAGAACACATGGTCAGACGAGGAAAGAGCAGTAGGAGTAGCAGTGTTTTCTGTGGTAATCCAGGTTTCCGTCAGCACCAAGAAGTCGAGGGACTGGAGGGTATCATAGGCTGAGATGAACTCTGCCTTGTTGGCCGCAGAACGGCAGTTCCAGAGGCTGCCAGAGACCTGGAACTCCACGTGGGTCGTGCGCGCAGGGACCACCAGATTACAGTGGCAACAGCCACGTGGTGTGAAGCGTTTGTATGGCCTGTGCAGAGAGGAGAGAACAGGGATAGACAGACACATAGTTGACAGGCTACAGAAAAAGGCTACAATAATGCAAAGGAGATCGGAATGAAATGAACTAAACATCTGGGAAAGCGAGAGAGTGGGGCCTCCCTCACTTATGTTTCACTGAAACACTCAAATTTAACTCTCCCAACTTCCACTTTAGAAATTAGAATTGTTGTAAACTACAGCGGTTCAATGTTTTCTAGGAATAGACTAACTTAGATTATTCAGCTAGCTAACTTGGTACAGTATTCTTCCGTGAAAACCGTCCAGGGCACCGAATCCTATGACGCCATAGCCAACTAGCATGCCAGCCTCCAATAACATGGTTTAGCACCAATACTCGGTTACAACAAACCACCAGTGTGTTAACACGCCAAGCAGATCATTCGTGTCCGTGTCTAACGTTGTGTAAAGTTTTGGGTTAGTTTTGACAGTTTGAGTGAGTACGTCGTCAACTTATTCAGCCAGTTAGTTAGCTAGAATAGTTAGCATACTAGCTAGCCATTGCTCTCTGCCAACGAACCAACTCCTCCTCCCACTGCACGAACACACAGAGAGAGCCAAGCTAACGTTAACTAGTCACCCATGTCCCGAATTCCCTTGAACGACTCTGGTTACCAGTATGTAAAAACAAAACAAAAATAAATGTAGGTTATAACTTACCCTTAGTAGCTACTGTTAGCCAGTTAAGTGCAAAGCTAGCCACTGAATCGATTCAGCCAGTTCGCGTCTGTCCCAAAGGAGAGAAAGTGTCTCCAAATATTAAAGCTAGGTCGTTCCAGCTATTGTTTAGTTAGCTATCCAGGTAGCAACAAGCTAGCTACATTTCGAGTACAGTAGCTACTAACTACCTAACGATAACGCTTCAGATAATGAGGTTAGAAAAACAGCTGAATGGTAGCTAGCTAGCTGGCATAATTACAGGTACTCTTAAGCGTGAAATAACATTGGAAACAACTATCCACAGTTGCTAATAGTTACCAGTAGCTACCCGCTAGCTAGCTAGCTTTATTGGTCCATGTAGTGGGTTAGCTAGCCTCGTGCTTCACCGGGCTCAGCCGAATACAATACTTACCTACAATAATTACCTATAATAACTTACAATAACTACCTAGATAAACTACCTACAATACCTAACTACAATACCTACCTACAATCTAAATACATGGTTTAAGCTTTACTCGACACCATATAAGCCAAGCTTACCTCCCGCCAGAGAGAGACACAACCTCACCCGACGCTCACCCGATGCTCATACACAGCTCAGAATAGGCTGTATCGTGTGTATAACTTTGTACTGTCAGTTTTGTTGCCGTGTCTTAATGAGCTCACAGTGAGAGATTGACTCTATCCTCAGTGTTGCTATTTACCTGTATAATTACTGTTGTCGTGTGTTTCAGTATGCCAGTGTTTATCTCTGTAGACGGTAATGTGTGTGCGTGCGTGTGTGTACATGCGTGTGTGTGTGCGTGTGTCTGTGTGTGTGAGTGTGTTACAAATGCCGATCAGCAGTTTTTGGACCTTACCTTTTCCAACTCAACGACTTTGTGTGTGTGCGTGTGTGCGCGTGTGTGTGTGTGTCTATGGAGTGAACACCTGTCTATCAGCGTAATGCTCTATTCCATTAGTGATCCAATTCTGTTTGTTCAGCTAATTGCTTCAGAGGCTGCAATCATCAGTGTTTCTGTTGCCTGGCAAATTATTTCATCGGCATGCACACTGGCATACCCTCCCTCCCTCCCTCCCTCCCTCCCTCCCTCCCTCCCTCCCTCCCTCCCTCCCTCCCTCCCTCCCTTCATCCTTACTTGTGTGAGTGTGTGCATGCGTGCGTCTCCTTTTGAAGACCCTAATCAATTTCACAAAATGTGTTTAGGAGGGGGGGGACTCAGTCAAGGTCTTAACTTACTGTTGCAAGTTAGAATAGTAGAATACACACACATTTGTTTGTGCATCAGCAGTTTTTCTCTTGTTATGTCAGTCACTGATAGTCACTCAATTAGCCCATGTCAGCTAAAAATTGTTTGATTGCTAAGTTAGTCTAGCAGCCTGCTATCTAAACTTAGTAATCATGGTCGAATAACCGGCCGGGGGGCCCCCCATTGATTTTGTTAGTCAGTCTCACTCAGATACTGTATCATATTAAAACCTGCAAACATTTCTCTTCACCCTATTGAAAAATATGGAGAATTGCAGAAAATTACACAGACTTTCAAATGTTCCTTTCCAACCCAAGGCAAAATCAGTAGAATTGCATAAAATGAGTTATACAATTGTAAAGTCTTCTCTCTGTCGTGTGGCAGAATGTGTAGAATTGCAGCAAACTTGCTTTAAAACTGCACCATTTTCTCTACGCCCCATTTCAAAATGTGTAGAATTACACTAAATTAACTCTAAAACGCACATGTGGGTACGTAGACCCGCGAGCAACTGCAGCCCCTCATAATGAGTTAATATTTGTTGTGGCCCCCATCAAAGTTGCCCATACCTGTGTTACAGCCTGAATTCAAAATGGATAAAATATTTATTTTTTTCGCCCATCTACACACAATACCGCACGTATAATGACAAAGTGAAAACATGTTTTAAGATATTTTTGCAAATGTATTGAGAATGAAATACAGAAATATCTAATTTACATAAGTATTCAAACCCCTGAGTCAATACATGTTAGAATCACCTTTGGCATTGATTATACAGTGGCTGGCAAAAGTATTCACCCCCCTTGGCATTTTTCCTATTTTGTTGCCTTACAACCTGGAATGAAAATCGATTTTTTTGGGGTTTGTATCATTTGATTTACACAACATGCCTACCACTTTGAAGATGCAAAATAATTTTGAGCGTGCATAACTATTCACCCGCCCAAAGGTAATACTTTGTAGAGCCACCTTTTGCAGCAATTACAGCTGCAAGTCTCTTGGGGTATGTCTCTAGAAGCTTGGCACATCTAGCCACTGTGATTTTTGCCCATTCTTCAAGGCAAAACTGCTCCAGCTCCTTCAAGTTGGATGGGTTCCGCTGGTGTACAGCAATCTTTAAGTTATACCACAGATTCTCAATTGGATTGAGGTCTGGGCTTTGACTAGGCCATTCCAAGACATTTAAATGTTTCCCCTAAAACCACTTGAGTGTTACTTTAGCAGTATGCTTAGGGTCATTGTCCTGCTGGAAGGTGAACCTCCGTCCCAGTCTCAAATCTCTGGAAGACTGAAACAGGTTTCCCTCAAGAATATCCCTGTATTTAGCACCATCCATCATTCATCAAGTCAAGGGGTGTGAATACTTTCTGAAAGCACTGTACATTACCAACGCTTAAGTGGTGGTTAAGCTAAGCCTATACGCTTCACTGGTACACAGCTTTGTATTAACTGTTGTTTTGAGTCAGTTCACATAAAATGTACAGACTGGTAAAGGTTGTGGGATTATGGACAGATATGCTTTCTTTGTGTGAATGAGTCATCTTATGATTTTCTCTCTTCCTCATCAGATTTCCATTGCCTCCATCCCTCTCTTTGGTTTCTCTTTCTCTCCCTCTTCCTCCCTCTCTCTCTCTCTTTCTCTCTCTCTCTCGTTTTATTGATTTCTCTCTCTGTCTGGGATTTCTGTTCTGCGCTGTCAGCCCTGACTTAGCTCTACACACCATACACACACACACGGATGCACAGCACACAAAATAATCATTATGTGTTTTCTTGAGTGAGTCTGTGTCTTTATGTGTACATGTGGGTGGTGTGTATTTATGTGTACATGTGGGTGCTGTGGGTATGTATTTATCTTTCAGCATGTGGGCGAGTGTGAATATGAATATGTGTGTGCGTCCGTTTGCGTGCTAGTGCATTTCCTTGTGCCCACATTCGTCAGTGTAACCATCAATGGTGTTAGTTTTTTCATGGACCTTTCCACTATCTTAATTAGTACAGCTTTAATTAAAGCTTCATCCCTACGTTCCATGTTTCCTCTTCTTGCATCTCATTGTGTTTATCAGTGTAATTACTGAACGCTGTGTATCCACTTCAGCCTGTACGATCACTGCTTTAATAGACTCTATTTATTGAAGTATGGACTGGGCTGGCTCTGCTCTACAATACACATGGAGACTAACATCAGCACTATGGGGAAAGAGAGGGAGAGAGAGGGGGAGGTTGGCAACGAGAGACCAAGAGAGACCTCTCCTCCTCTCTCTAGCTCCCTCTTTGCTTTATTGGCATGGGAAACATATGTTTACATTGTCAAAGCAAGTGAAATGCATAAACAAAAGTGAAATAAACTATAAAAAGTGAACAGTAAATATTACACTCACACAAGTTCCATAATAATAGAGACAATTCAAATGTCATATTATGTCTATATACAGTGTTGTAACGATGTGCAAAAGTACAAAAGGGAAAATAAATATATAAATGTACAATGGTGTTTGTTCTTCACTGGTTGCCATTTTCTTGTGGCAACAGGTCACAAATCGTACTGCTGTGATTGCACACTGTTATAACGACTCAGGATGAGACCCAGATGCAGACATAGGAGGCAGATGGTCAGAGTCTCAGAGAGTTATTATAAACAGGGTTAGGCAAAAAGCAGGTCCAGGGCAGCAGAGGTCAGTAATCCGAATTAGAGTCAGGTAGGCGTGGAACGGAAACAGAAGACAAAGGGCTGTGACACAGAGGTTTAATCATAGACACATGAAAAGTGGGATGTATATGGAGGGTGTGGGGCAACAGAAGACGAACAGCAGTAGGGCTAAGGATTTTAGAGGTGAGAAAGGGGCCGATAAAGCGGGGGAAAAGTTTACGGGACTCCACCCTGAGGGCCAGATCCTGAGTGGAGAGCCATACCCTCTGCCCGAGACGATAGCGGGGAGCCGGGGTCCGGTGGCGGTCCGCCTGTCGACGATACCTGGAGGTGGTCTGAAGAAGAGCGGACGAACATCTGGGCAGAGGGTATGCTGACCTCTTCCTCATGCTCTGGGAAGAGCGGAGGCTGGTAACCCAGGGAACACTCGAAAGGCGAGAGACCAGTGGCCGAGCAGGGAATTGTGTTGCGGGCGTACTCCACCCACACAAGTTGCTGGCTCCAGGTGGTGGGATTGGTGGAGACGAGGCAACGAAGGGTCGTCTCCAGATCCTGATTGGCTCGCTCCGACTGGCCATTAGATTGGGGATGAAACCCGGAGGACAGGCTGGCCGATGACCCAATAAGGTTGCAGAATGCCTTCCAGAACCTGGACGACAACTGAGGACCACGACACAGCTTTGACAGCTTTCATGTTTTCATGTCGTTTTTCTTCATTTTGTCTTTTACTTCTGAAAGTGTGTTGTGAGAGACATTAAAACTAGCGGTTGATCAAATAGTGCACTGGTAAAGTGTGTGTGTGTGTGTGTGTGTGTGTGGTTGTGGTGTGTGCCTGTGTGTGTGTGTGCTCACAAGAATGTGAGCACACACACACAACACATGCACACAACACATGCACACACACACGTTGGCATGCGCGCACAGTTATCTTATCAGCAGATCAAACCACTTTTTGTTAACTGTCACACAGGGATGAACGTGCATGTACACGCTCACGCGCGCACACACACACACACACACACACACACACACACACACACACACACACACACACACACACACACACACAGGCACAACAACACACACTTGATCTAATCTCCTTTGTGATTTAAGGAGTGTGTGAGGGCTCTCTTTAAATCCCTTAAACGCCTGGGGATCCCTTCCTCCATCCCTCCATCTCACTCTACCTTCATCCCTCTCTCTCCCTCCTTCCCTGATCCCTCTATCTCTCTAACAAACACTTATCATTGTAGCAGATAAAAGACATTGACATAGAGGCTTTATTTATCTACCAGAACCAGGGGGAACAATCAGGCTGGTAATGCTATGTTGAGAGGCCTTAGCTGAGGTGCACTAAGGCTCTGTTTAAACTGTATTGGACAATTTTTATAGGTTAACGCGAATGACCTCGCCAAGAGGTTTAGACCTCTTGGTGAAATATGAAACACTTCTGACCCACACAAGGTTGCAGGTTCAAATCCCATTAGGGCTACTGAATTTGCTGCACTACGTTTCAGTACTCAGCTCTTTAGAGGTAAAGGTAAACATCCTCAGGGCTCAGGTTGCATAGTGTATTCTCTGGAGTAGTCAGTACTGTATTTCTAGGCTGTGATGTTGTTACTTAAGAACAAAAGGAAATCTAAGTGTGCCTTCATCAGAACATCACTTGGTGGTAAAGCAGAAACAAAATCAATCCTCGCAACAAAATCCAATTTGGAGTAAAACTGTCAGCTCTTGTTCTTTCTTTCTATCATTCTTTCTTGGGGTTTACACGGTTCAGTGACAGAAAGTGGTGAAGGGAGTGAGAAAGGGAGAGAAGGGAGTGAGAAAGGGAGAGAAAAAGAAATAGAAAATGAATGGAATGAGGTAGAGAGAGAGAGAGAGAGAGAGAGAGATAGCGAGAGAGAGAGAGAGAGAGAGAGAGAGAGAGAGAGAGAGACAGACAGACAGACAGACAGACAGACAGACAGACAGACAGACAGACAGACAGACACTGAGAGAGAGAGAGAGAGAGAGAGAGAGAGAGAGAGAGAGAGAGAGAGAGGTAGACAGAGAGAGAGAGGTAGACAGAGAGAGAGGTAGAGAGAGAGAGGTAGAGAGAGAGAGAAAGAGAGGTAGAGAGACAGAGAGAGAGAGGTAGAGAGAGAGAGAAAGAGAGAGAGAGACCGAGAGAGAAAGAGAGAGAGAGACAGAGACCGAGAGAGAAAGACAGAGACATATATAGAGAGAGAGACATAGAGAGAGAGCGGTAGAGAGAGAGAGAGAGAGATAAGTAGAGTATTACCTACTGGTGAGCCACACAGTAGGTCATCCGTCCCTCCTTTATTTCTAATTTATCTGCATTCCACAACAACCATGTGAGAAGGATAACACAATAAAGAAAACCATTTCCTCCATAACGATGTGAGAGAAAACATTTATTTCACTTTGTGCTGCGTGTCAGTGGGAGTGTTAAACCTAATGGAATAACGGTGGTGACTGGCCTCACACACCCACACAACTAACGGTCTTATGGTCTTCAACCTCGGAAATAAATGTCGCCTGCGGGGACTGTGTTGTGCTGTATAATCATCTAACAATTTTATTTTTTCTCATTCTCTCTTTCTCTCTCTCTGTCTCCCCCTCTCTCTCCCCTCTCTTTTCCCACCTCTCTCTTTCTCTCTGCCCCCCCCCCCTCTCTCTCTCTCTCTGTAGGGAGTTTGGATGGAGGGATCCAGAGTTACCTGAGGTGATTCAGATGCTACAGCACCAGTTCCCTTCAGTCCAGTCCAATGCTGCAGCCTATCTCCAACACCTCTGCTTCGGAGACAACAAGATCAAATCAGAGGTAGCCTACTACTGGGCGTGTGTGCGTATGTGTTCGGCAAAGATAAAGACCTTTCTACCATTCCCAAAACCCAGAGCATCTCTCTACACATCCCTCTAAAGCTATCTGTAATAAACTGGTGTTAGAACCCTTTAACAAACCCTTTATTAATAAGCCTCCTACCACCTTGAAATAGCAGTAATCTGTTACATTGTGTTGTCTGCTCTGAATCCCTCACAATCAATTTTTACAACAACAGAGAGCATTGATGTGCGTCTGCCCTGTGCCACTGTTGGTCAATAGCTGCTTCACCCTCTTATTGAAAAGTGACGATGCACATTGTAAAATGCACAAAAACACACGTGCACACACACACACACAAACACACAAACACACACACACACACACACACAAACACAGGTACAAACTTAGCCCTTGTGTGTGTTGTAGCAGTTGGAATTATCGTTGAATAGAGCAGAGACACAATAAGAAGAAAGCTTGGTATTGACAGACAAGACAACACTGTGATTGTCTCCACAAAGTATCGAGGGTGAGGGAGCGAGAGTGGGGGAGAGGGAGAGAGAGTGGGGGAGAGGGAGAGATAGCAGGGGAGAGGGAGAGAGAGTGGGAGAGTGAGTGATGGGGAGAGGGAGAGAGAGTGGGGAGAGAGTGATGGGGAGAGGGAGAGAGAGTGGGGGAGAGAGTGATGGGGAGAGGGAGAGAGAGTGATGGGGAGAGGGAGAGAGAGTGGGGGAGAGAGTGATGGGGAGAGGGAGAGAGAGGGGGGAGAGAGTGATGGGGAGAGGGAGAGAGAGTGGGGGAGAGAGTGATGGGGAGAGGGAGAGAGAGTGGGGGAGAGAGTGATGGGGAGAGGGAGAGAGAGTGGGGGAGAGAGTGATGGGGAGAGGGAGAGAGAGTGGGGGAGAGAGAATGGGGGAGAGGGAGCGAAAAGTGGAGAGAAAAAGGGAAAGAGAAAGAGAAGGGAGGGAGGGAAGCTGGTATTTGATTCCAGGATATGGGATCAAATTATTTAGCGAGTGTGCAAAGTAATGATTAGAGCGGTGTTTGGGGTGTGTGGGTGTGTGGGTGGGTGTAGGGCATCCGGAAGTCTAAAGTCTGGCCTTTATTGTGACTGACTACAGAGACAGCTTGGCAAATTCAGCTCGACATTATTTATAGCACGTCTACACACAAACACACACACACACACCGCCCCCTTCTCGTCTCTGTCTGGCTAAAGTTCAGTCCCATCAGCTGTTTTTGTGGCTATATGACCTGTCGATATCCATTTGTCCAGACGTGGCCTATAGCCAAGCTTCTCTCTCTCTCTCTCTCTCTCTCTCTCTCTCTCTCTTCCATCCCTCCTTACCCTCATCCTCCCCCACCAAAACCTCTCTGTATTTTCTACATGCTTCTCTTCTTTCTCTTCCTCCATCCATTTTCTACATACATTTCTCTCCTCCTTTCTATCCATCTCTCTCATGTTTCATTGGATAAGCCTTGTGTTTCAGAAAAGTATTTTCCTTTTGTTGATTATAGAAACACTAGACAATAACAACAAGAACAACAGCACCAAACAACATCTGCATCCCTAAAGTTGCTGTTCTGTTCCCCACATGTGCTGGATACACACACACGCACACACACACACACACACACACACACACACACACACACACACACACACACACACACATCCCTGGTGGAATACACACACATCTCATCTCCACTCATTAACACTCTCCACTGGTGTATGAAGAGCTTTTGGTTTATTTGTTGTGTCGGCTCTCCAAGCATGTGTTGCTTCTTCATTTCTTGAGAGAAGGGGCGCGGCTCTGTTGCATCCCGTTTGGCATGGCGTTCTTTTATGTTTTTGTGTTTTTACACTTTTTGTAAAATATCTGTCAACGATGGCTTTACAGTGGTGGGGTGTTGGACTGATCTTGTTGATCGTGTACATACCCGCTACAAACTGACTAAGTTATGAAAATGCTGCTGGCAGCGGAATCCAATACAGTAAAGAGTTCCTACTACAATGCAACTCAAACATGAACGCCATGGGTATCCCAATGGCCTATCTAATCCCTGATTGTCTGCGGGTGGATTACAAGGCCAAATGCAAACGTGGAAAACACAGGGAAATCAGACAGAGACTAACTTCCCTTACCCGACACTTTCCTGATCAACACCCAGTCACTGAGGAGGAAATCGGATGAGCGGTTAGCGAATCTGCCCTTCCAGCATGAATACCGGGAGGCCTGATTGCTGGATGATAGAGTCCCGGACAGTGAGGTGGAGCCGGCCGGCTTCACACTGGTCAGAGCGGACCGTGATCTGACCGCCACAGGGACCAGTGGTGTAAATCAATCCTGGTAAGAGAGAGACTCTGTACCCCTGACATTGAACTGTTTTCTGTGTCACTGTGACCGGCCAGTGAGTTCCAGCAATTGTTTGTTACCCTTGTGTACATTCAATCAAAAGCTAATATAGAAAATGCCATACTAGGAAAAATAAGACTCTTGATTTGTGCTATTGGACAATACCAAATGCTTTCTCTGCCATCACCAGACATCCCTTGGGGACATCAGACCACAATGTTGTCTACCTCCGGCCAACCTACTCTCGGCTCCTGGAGAGGGAGAAACCTACAGTTAAAACTGTCCAGATCTGGAACGAGAACAGTATCACTCGTCTCCAAGGGTGTTTTGACTGTACTATGTGGAAGGTATTTCAGGACAGCAGCTCTGATCTTAATGAACTCACAGATGTTGTTTCAGACTATGTAAACTTCTGTGTTGAGTCAGTTGTGCCTACTAAGACCTGTAAATACAGGGAGGTATACAGGCAGGGTGGAGAGGACCCTCTACTCAGGAAACTCAAGGGTGGCCTGGCAAAGGATAAAATCCATGGCTAGTGCCCCCAACATAGGCAGGGGAAAATGACAATGCTGACCTTGGGAGACATGAGGGCCAGAACATGGCTAATGAACAGAATGTTTTCTTCTCACGATTTGAATCAGACGACTTTGTGTTGGCAACAAATGTTTGAGAGGGTTATTGTTAAACAGGCTGATGTTTTGCACACAAAAGCCCCAGACAAAAATAAATGGACATGTGGTAAAGCTCTGTTCTGAACTAGCTGGTGTTTTTACAGACATTTTCCAATCATCCCTCGACCAGCAACAAGTGCCAGTTTTGTGGAAAAACTCAACAATTATACCCATTCCTAAAGCTTCTAATCCCTCTGCGTTGAATGACTAGTGCCCTGTCGCCTTGACATCCTTAGTAATGAAATGCTTTAAGAAAATTGTGAAAAGTAATATCCTCACATATCAGCCCAGCAGAAGACTCTCCTCAACATGGTCTTTAGACTTCTAGAGGGCGCCAAATCCCATGTCAGGGTTGTTTGTTGACTTTTCTTCTGCCTTCAACACAATCCAGCCTTACATTCTGGCACAAAGACTCATAGGGAAATGGAAATACCTAGTCAGTTGTACAACTGAATGCATTCAACTGAATGTGTCTTCTGCATTTAACCCAACCCCTCTGAATCAGACAGGTGCAGGGGGCTGCCTTAATCAACATCCACATACAGTGGGTTACCTGCCTTGCTCAGGGGCAGAACGACAGATTTTTACCTTGTCAGCTCGGGGATTCAATCCAGCAACCTTTAGTGTACTAGCCCAACGCTCCTACCCGCCAGGCTACCTGCCGCCCCATAGGGGACTTCTCCTTAGATGGGGGGCTGGTTTTATGGCTGTAGGACTTCCTGAGCTAGTGGTCACATCGGGTCAAGGTAGGTCCCCATGTGTCCAACACAGGCTCTCCACAGGGATGTGTTTTGTCCCCTCTCCTGTACATCTTGTTCACCAACAGTTGTACAAGTTCCCATCCTGACAGACACCTTGTCAAGTTCCCTGATGACACTGCCTTGATCTGTCTGTTACATGATGACGATCAACACCAGGGCCCGGTCCTAAATGACTGTGTAGAGTGGTGTGAGGAATCACACTTGGTCCTCAATACCAACAAGACATGCATAGACTTCAGGAAGCGAACACCCACCTCTGCAACATCTATCAGAGGTCAAAACATAGAGATTGTAGAGGAAATCAAATATCTGGGTGTCCTCTTGGACAATAAGCTTCAGTGGAGTAAATGTACAGACCTGATCTACAATAAGAGTCAGCAGAGATGGTACTTTCTCAATAAGCTTGGCTCTTTTAATGTTGACTGTTCTATAGGTTATTTTAATGTTGACTCTGTTTTACAAATCTTTCATTGAGAATATTTTAACGTTTTGTAATGTTTGTTGTTTGGGCAATGCCACTGTCAGCCAGAAAAATATGCTGAGAAGGATTATCACCACAGCAACAAGATACTTGGAGTCAAACAGACAGGCTTGGATTAGATCTTTAAGGTCAGGGCCCTCAGCAAGGCTCACAAAATCATTTTAGACCCAAGCCACCCCCTGTACCTGGACTTTGAACTACTCCCCTCTGGGTGTAGGTATAGGGCACTCCCCGGCAGGAATAACAGAACAAGACAATAATTTGTGCCAGGTGTGATATCCCTCCTAAACAGCTGGGGTTAATGTTCCTAGCCACCCAGCGGTATACTGTATAGGCAGGGCGGCAGGTAGCCTCAAGGTTAGAGCTTTGGACCAGTAACCGAAAGGTTGCTGGTTTGAATACCGTAGCCGACAAGGTAAAAAAACTGTTGCGGTGCCCTTGAGCAAGGCACTTAACCCTAATTGCTCCAGGGGTGTTGTATTGTAAATTTGTTGTCTACTTAAATTTAAATGCCACTTTGAACGTGTACATGATACCACAACAAAATGTCCCCACAGGGACAATAAAGTCAGTAAAGTGTTTGTGTCTGTGTAATGTACAGATATGGAACAAAGACTCACACACATGGCAATGAACAGGGCCACACATTCCCAGTTTGACGTTCCAGTCATGGTCTCCAGAATCCCGATGCCAGCTGATCACATTCCCGTTCCAATTCCCAAGCCAAGCAGCTGTCACTAACTGCTAGCGGTAACCGTAGTGCAGAAGCTATACCCGCCATGCAACCGCAGGCCACAAACAAATCAATCCACAGCATAATCACCTACATATACTGGTCCTAGGTATGGAGGAAATGCACTGTTTTTGTGGATTATTATATCATCAAGAGTATTGTCCTCTTAGTGACTGAACATGTCAGGTGGGGGGAGGTAGAAGGGAGGATAGGAGAGAGGAGAGGAGAGGAGAGGAGAGGAGAGGAGAGGAGAGGAGAGGAGAGGAGAGGAGAGGAGAGGAGAGGAGAGGAGAGGAGAGGAGAGGAGAGGAGAGGAGAGGAGAGGAGAGGAGAGGAGAGAGAAGATGAGAGGATAGGATAGGAGAGAGGAGAGGAGAGGAGAGGAGAGGGGAGAGAAGATGAGAGGATAGGATAGGAGAGAGGAGAGGAGAGGAGAGGGGAGACGGGAGAGAAGATGAGAGGATAGGATAGGAGAGAGGAGAGGAGAGGAGAGGAGAGGAGAGGGGAGAGGGGAGAGAAGATGAGAGGATAGGATAGGAGAGAGGAGAGGAGAGGATAGGAGAGAGGAGAGGAGAGGAGAGGAGAGGAGAGGAGAGGAGAGGAGAGGAGAGGAGAGGAGAGGAGAGGAGAGGAGAGGAGAGGAGAGGAGAGGAGAGGGGAGAGGAGATGAGAGGATAGGATAGTAGAGAGGAGAGGAGAGGAGGGGAGAGGAGATGAGAGGAGAGGATAGGAGAGAGGAGAGAAAATAAGCGAAGCGAGGAGAGGGATGTTTTTGAGTATCAATGGATGTGGTTTGTTTAGTATTCAGTTCAGTTTAATCCGGCTTAATTGAAAAGATAACTGAAATTAATTTGGAGCGATAAACTTCTGCAATGTCGTCAAACAGCTCTTCTAACCTTTCCTTGTCCTCTCCTTCCTCTCTGCTTTTCTTTCTCTCTCTCCCTGACTGACTGTTTTCCCTTCACCTTCACTCTCATCTCTTTCATTCCCTTCTCACTCACTCCCTTTCTACCTTTTCCTCTCTCTCTGTCGCTCTCTCTCTCTTTCTGTCTCTCCCTGTCTCTCTCGCTCTCTCTTTCTGTCTCTCCCTGTCTCTCTCTCTCTCTTTCTGTCTCTCCCTCTCTCTTTCTGTCTCTCCCTCTGTGTGGTGATGCTATCTAAGGTTTGTGTGTAGAAGGTTCAGGTCAAGAACAGATCTAAGCCTTTAAAGGAGAAAGGCACTTGTAATCTGGGCCAGCAGCTCTTTATAGCAGGAAATAGGAACACTATTTATACTGAACAAAACATGTAAAGTGTTGGTCCCATATTTCATGAGCTGAAATAAAAGATGCCAGAAATGTTCCATATGCACAGAAAGCTTATTTCTCTCACATTTTGTGCACAAATTTGTTTACATCACTGTTAGTGAGCATTTCTCCTTTGCTAAGATAATCTATCCACCTGACAGGTGTGGCATATCAAGAAGCTGATTAAACAGCATGATCATTACACAGGTGAACCTTGTGCTGGGGACAAAACATGTCCCCAGCACAATGCCACAGATGTCTCAAGTTTTGAGGGAGCATGCAATTGGCATGCTGACTGCAGGAATGGCCCCCATAGCTGTTGCAAGAGAATTGAATGTTCATTTCTCTACCATAAGACACTGTTTTAGAGAATTTGGCAGTACATCCAACCGGCCTCACAACCACAGACCACGTTTAACCACGCCAGCCCAGGACCTCCACATCTGGCTTCTTCACCTGCGGGATCGTCTGAGAGCAGCCACAAGAACAGTTGATGAAACTGAGGAGTATTTATGTTTGTAATAAAGATATTTTGTGGGGAAAAACTCATTTTGATTGGCTGGGCCTGTCTCCCCATTGGGTGGGCCTGGCTCCAAAGTGGGTGGGTCTATGCCCTCCCATGCCTACCCATGGCTGCGCCCCTGACCAGTCATGTGAAATCCATAGATTAGGGCCTAATCAATTTATTTCAATTGACTGATTTCCTTATATGAACTGTAGCTCAGTAAAATAGTTGAAATTATTGCATATTGCGTTTATATTTTTGTTTAGTATATAAATGAACATCTTGCTGGGCAGTTCTGGATCTAAGACATGCGCACGCACTGACACACACACATACACACACACAAACGCACACACAAACACACACACACAACTCCAAATATTCACCAGTTGGTTGTTAAGGACATTGAAATGTTTCTATGGTTAATGACCTCCTGTGAACCACTATCGAGATCTAGGATCATTATAACTCCCTGATGATTGGTTGGAACCCTCTTTTCTCTCTGCTCATTGGCCCCCTGATGGTTCCAGAAGGACCTGTAGTGAAACAGTGGGGGAAGGCTATGATTGTAACATCTGGATGGCGAGACTGCTGCAAATCTTCCAGGAAATCACTGAGTGTACATGATTAGAATTTACATTTCGAGGTTTCATTTTTTATTGTATTATTATTATTATGATTTTATTTTTTAGGGGGTAGATCATCTTTAATATTGCAGATAGATTGTGGATTCTATCAATGTAATTGTCTGCATCTCTCTGTCTCTCTCTGTCTCTCTCTCTCTCTCTCTCTCTCTCTCTCTCTCTCTCTCTCTCTCTCTCTCTCTCTCTCTCTCTCACTTTCACTCTCTCTCTCTCTCTCTCTCTCTCTGTCTGTCTGATTCATCATCAGATTCGTCGTCAGGGTGGGATCCAGCTGCTGGTAGACCTGTTGGACCACCGTATGAGTGAGGTCCACCGCAGTGCCTGTGGAGCCCTGAGGAACCTGGTCTACGGCAAGGCCAACGACGACAACAAGATCGCCCTGAAGAACTGTGGGGGCATACCTGCCCTGGTGCGCCTGCTACGCAAGACTGGAGACGTGGAGATACGAGAACTGGTCACAGGTACAGTACACATATTACACACACACACGTACACACACTGACAACTCTAAATTCCAGAAGACAGTGATAACTGTTTCCAATGGTTTCATTATTCATAAGTCCAGACTTATTCAGTAGCAGGAGAACATAGCTACTCAGTAGGGAAAACTATTTTAAGGAAAGCAGGATCAATGAATTCAATGGTTTCAAGTCACACCTCTATCACTCTGTCCAAATTCTCAGACCCTCATTGTCCACAGTCTCAGACAGAGTCTCAGCTGACTTTGAGAGCTTCTAAGACAGGCTAGCCAAGGAGAGATCCTGAAAGACTACTTTACATCAGACTACATCAACATCTGGGGACCTTCGCCCAAGATTTTCATGTATGTTGGTGTTTGGGTGTGTGTGTGTGTGTGTGTGAACGTTCATGCATGTTTATCTCTGATGGGAGGGGCCAGACATACGTAGTCCTAACCCATCTGTGACTAGTCATTAGCCTTGTGAATGGGCGTTGAGAAGCCTATCAGCTACTCCGATGGAGCGGGTCCCCCTGCCTGAATGGGCGTTGAGAAGCCTATCAGCTACTCCGATGGAGCGGGTCCCCCTGCCTGAATGGGCGTTGAGAAGCCTATCAGCTACTCCGATGGAGCGGGTCCCCCTGCCTGAATGGGCGTTGAGAAGCCTATCAGCTACTCCGATGGAGCGGGTCCCCCTGCCTGAATGGGCGTTGAGAAGCCTATCAGCTACTCCGATGGAGCGGGTCCCCCTGCCTGAATGGGCGTTGAGAAGCCTATCAGCTACTCCGATGGAGCGGGTCCCCCTGCCTGAATGGGCGTTGAGAAGCCGATCAGCTACTCCGATGGAGCGGGTCCCCCTGCCTAAGTTGGCCGCCCTGTGGGCTGGCAGGCAGTCCGTGACAGAGACAGAATAGGCTCTATTGTAAAGGCCTTCAAACCACTGAGGGGAGAAATGAGGCCTCTTGAAATAGCATTTAAGACCTGAGGAATTGTGTTAACTACCAGTGCTAATGCCTAGGCTCAGTGGGCTAACATGGTCTTGAGTGTCACTGATTACCTATGTTCGATACCGAGTCAATCACGTTCTTACACAGTGAAACAGTGTTTAAA
>NW_028162322.1:0-19550 GCF_964263955.1 Coregonus lavaretus | reverse complement strand
AGATAGGGAGTCAGGCAGGAGAGATAGGGAGACAGACAGGAGAGATAGGGAGACAGACAGGAGGCAGGTGAGATGGGGAGACAGACAGGAGAGATGGGGAGGCAGACAGGAGAGATGGGGAGGCAGACAGGAGAGATGGGGAGGCAGACAGGAGAGATATGGAGGCAGACAGGAGAGATGGGGAGGCAGACAGGAGAGATGGGGAGGCAGACAGGAGAGATATGGAGGCAGACAGGAGAGATAGGGAGACAGGGAGACAGACATAGGGAGACAGACATAGGGAGACAGACAGGAGAGATAGGGAGACAGACAGGAGAGATGGGGAGACAGACAGGAGGCAGGAGAGATGGGGAGACAGACAGGAGAGATAGGGAGGCAGACAGGAGAGATGGGGAGGCAGACAGGAGAGATAGGGAGACAGACAGGAGAGATAGGGAGGCAGACAGGAGAGATAGGGAGACAGACAGGAGAGATAGGGAGACAGACAGGAGAGATAGGGAGTCAGACAGGAGAGATAGGGAGACAGACAGGAGAGATAGGGAGACAGACATGAGAGAGAGGGAGACAGACATGAGAGATAGGGAGACCTGAGTGTATGTTATTAGTCTCTAATGCTCCCACTGAATGTTTGGTATTAGTCTCTAATGCTCCACCTGAATGTTTGGTATTAGTCTCTAATGCTCCCACTGAATGTTTGGTATTAGTCTCTAATGCTCCCACTGAATGTTTGGTATTAGTCTCTAATGCTCCACCTGAATGTTTGGTATAAGTCTCTAATGCTCCACCTGAATGTTTGGTATTAGTCTCTAATGCTCCCACTGAATGTTTGGTATTAGTCTCTAATGCTCCCACTGAATGTTTGGTATTAGTCTCTAATGCTCCCACTGAATGTTTGGTATTAGTCTCTGATGCTCCACCTGAATGTTTGGTATTAGTCTCTAATGCTCCCACTGAATGTTTGGTATTAGTCTCTAATGCTCCACCTGAATGTTTGGTATTAGTCTCTAATGCTCCACCTGAATGTTTGGTATTAGTCTCTAATGCTCCCACTGAATGTTTGGTATTAGTCTCTAATGCTCCACCTGAATGTTTGGTATTAGTCTCTAATGCTCCACCTGAATGTTTGGTATTAGTCTCTAATGCTCCCACTGAATGTTTGGTATTAGTCTCTCTAATGCTCCACCTGAATGTTTGGTATTAGTCTCTAATGCTCCACCTGAATGTTTGGTATTAGTCTCTAATGCTCCCACTGAATGTTTGGTATTAGTCTCTAATGCTCCCACTGAATGTTTGGTATTAGTCTCTAATGCTCCCACTGAATGTTTGGTATTAGTCTCTAATGCTCCACCTGAATGTTTGGTATTAGTCTCTAATGCTCCACCTGAATGTTTGGTATTAGTCTCTAATGCTCCACCTGAATGTTTGGTATTAGTCTCTAATGCTCCACCTGAATGTTTGGTATTAGTCTCTAATGCTCCACCTGAATGTTTGGTATTAGTCTCTAATGCTCCCACTGAATGTTTGGTATTAGTCTCTAATGCTCCACCTGAATGTTTGGTATTAGTCTCTAATGCTCCCACTGAATGTTTGGTATTAGTCTCTAATGCTCCACCTGAATGTTTGGTATTAGTCTCTAATGCTCCCACTGAATGTTTGGTATTAGTCTCTAATGCTCCCACTGAATGTTTGGTATTAGTCTCTAATGCTCCCACTGAATGTTTGGTATTAGTCTCTAATGCTCCCACTGAATGTTTGGTATTAGTCTCTAATGCTCCCACCTGAATGTTTGGTATTAGTCTCTAATGCTCCCACTGAATGTTTGGTATTAGTCTCTAATGCTCCACCTGAATGTTTGGTATTAGTCTCTAATGCTCCACCTGAATGTTTGGTATTAGTCTCTAATGCTCCACCTGAATGTTTGGTATTAGTCTCTAATGCTCCACCTGAATGTTTGGTATTAGTCTCTAATGCTCCACCTGAATGTTTGGTATTAGTCTCTAATGCTCCACCTGAATGTTTGGTATTAGTCTCTAATGCTCCCACTGAATGTTTGGTATTAGTCTCTAATGCTCCCACTGAATGTTTGGTATTAGTCTCTAATGCTCCACCTGAATGTTTGGTATTAGTCTCTAATGCTCCACCTGAATGTTTGGTATTAGTCTCTAATGCTCCACCTGAATGTTTGGTATTAGTCTCTAATGCTCCCACTGAATGTTTGGTATTAGTCTCTAATGCTCCCACTGAATGTTTGGGATTAGTCTCTAATGCTCCACCTGAATGTTTGGTATTAGTCTCTAATGCTCCACCTGAATGTTTGGTATTAGTCTCTAATGCTCCCACTGAATGTTTGGTATTAGTCTCTAATGCTCCACCTGAATGTTTGGTATTAGTCTCTAATGCTCCCACTGAATGTTTGGTATTAGTCTCTAATGCTCCCACTGAATGTTTGGTATTAGTCTCTAATGCTCCACCTGAATGTTTGGTATTAGTCTCTAATGCTCCACCTGAATGTTTGGTATTAGTCTCTAATGCTCCCACTGAATGTTTGGTATTAGTCTCTAATGCTCCCACCTGAATGTTTGGTATTAGTCTCTAATGCTCCACCTGAATGTTTGGTATTAGTCTCTAATGCTCCACCTGAATGTTTGGTATTAGTCTCTAATGCTCCACCTGAATGTTTGGTATTAGTCTCTAATGCTCCACCTGAATGTTTGGTATTAGTCTCTAATGCTCCCACTGAATGTTTGGTATTAGTCTCTAATGCTCCACCTGAATGTTTGGTATTAGTCTCTAATGCTCCACCTGAATGTTTGGTATTAGTCTCTAATGCTCCACCTGAATGTTTGGTATTAGTCTCTAATGCTCCACCTGAATGTTTGGTATTAGTCTCTAATGCTCCACTGAATGTTTGGTATTAGTCTCTAATGCTCCCACTGAATGTTTGGTATTAGTCTCTAATGCTCCACTGAATGTTTGGTATTAGTCTCTAATGCTCCCACCTGAATGTTTGGTATTAGTCTCTAATGCTCCCACTGAATGTTTGGTATTAGTCTCTAATGCTCCACCTGAATGTTTGGTATTAGTCTCTAATGCTCCCACTGAATGTTTGGTATTAGTCTCTAATGCTCCACCTGAATGTTTGGTATTAGTCTCTAATGCTCCACCTGAATGTTTGGTATTAGTCTCTAATGCTCCCACTGAATGTTTGGTATTAGTCTCTAATGCTCCACCTGAATGTTTGGTATTAGTCTCTAATGCTCCACCTGAATGTTTGGTATTAGTCTCTAATGCTCCCACTGAATGTTTGGTATTAGTCTCTAATGCTCCCACTGAATGTTTGGTATTAGTCTCTAATGCTCCCACTGAATGTTTGGTATTAGTCTCTAATGCTCCCACTGAATGTTTGGTATTAGTCTCTAATGCTCCCACTGAATGTTTGGTATTAGTCTCTAATGCTCCACCTGAATGTTTGGTATTAGTCTCTAATGCTCCCACTGAATGTTTGGTATTAGTCTCTAATGCTCCACCTGAATGTTTGGTATTAGTCTCTAATGCTCCACCTGAATGTTTGGTATTAGTCTCTAATGCTCCCACTGAATGTTTGGTATTAGTCTCTAATGCTCCCACTGAATGTTTGGTATTAGTCTCTAATGCTCCCACTTGTTGGATGTCTCTAATGCTCCACCTGAATGTTTGGTATTAGTCTCTAATGCTCCCACTGAATGTTTGGTATTAGTCTCTAATGCTCCCACTGAATGTTTGGTATTAGTCTCTAATGCTCCCACTGAATGTTTGGTATTAGTCTCTAATGCTCCACCTGAATGTTTGGTATTAGTCTCTAATGCTCCACCTGAATGTTTGGTATTAGTCTCTAATGCTCCCACTGAATGTTTGGTATTAGTCTCTAATGCTCCCACTGAATGTTTGGTATTAGTCTCTAATGCTCCACCTGAATGTTTGGTATTAGTCTCTAATGCTCCACCTGAATGTTTGGTATTAGTCTCTAATGCTCCCACTGAATGTTTGGTATTAGTCTCTAATGCTCCCACTGAATGTTTGGGTATTAGTCTCTAATGCTCCACCTGAATGTTTGGTATTAGTCTCTAATGCTCCACCTGAATGTTTGGTATTAGTCTCTAATGCTCCCACTGAATGTTTGGTATTAGTCTCTAATGCTCCCACTGAATGTTTGGTATTAGTCTCTAATGCTCCACCTGAATGTTTGGTATTAGTCTCTAATGCTCCACCTGAATGTTTGGTATTAGTCTCTAATGCTCCCACTGAATGTTTGGTATTAGTCTCTAATGCTCCCACTGAATGTTTGGTATTAGTCTCTAATGCTCCACCTGAATGTTTGGTATTAGTCTCTAATGCTCCACCTGAATGTTTGGTATTAGTCTCTAATGCTCCCACTGAATGTTTGGTATTAGTCTCTAATGCTCCCACTGAATGTTTGGTATTAGTCTCTAATGCTCCACCTGAATGTTTGGTATTAGTCTCTAATGCTCCACCTGAATGTTTGGTATTAGTCTCTAATGCTCCCACTGAATGTTTGGTATTAGTCTCTAATGCTCCACCTGAATGTTTGGTATTAGTCTCTAATGCTCCACCTGAATGTTTGGTATTAGTCTCTAATGCTCCACCTGAATGTTTGGTATTAGTCTCTAATGCTCCACCTGAATGTTTGGTATTAGTCTCTAATGCTCCCACTGAATGTTTGGTATTAGTCTCTAATGCTCCCACTGAATGTTTGGTATTAGTCTCTAATGCTCCACCTGAATGTTTGGTATTAGTCTCTAATGCTCCCACTGAATGTTTGGTATTAGTCTCTAATGCTCCACCTGAATGTTTGGTATTAGTCTCTAATGCTCCCACTGAATGTTTGGTATTAGTCTCTAATGCTCCACCTGAATGTTTGGTATTAGTCTCTAATGCTCCACCTGAATGTTTGGTATTAGTCTCTAATGCTCCCACTGAATGTTTGGTATTAGTCTCTAATGCTCCCACTGAATGTTTGGTATTAGTCTCTAATGCTCCACCATGCTCCACCTGAATGTTTGGTATTAGTCTCTAATGCTCCCACTGAATGTTTGGTATTAGTCTCTAATGCTCCACCTGAATGTTTGGTATTAGTCTCTAATGCTCCACCTGAATGTTTGGTATTAGTCTCTAATGCTCCACCTGAATGTTTGGTATTAGTCTCTAATGCTCCCACTGAATGTTTGGTATTGGTCTCTAATGCTCCCACTGAATGTTTGGTATTAGTCTCTAATGCTCCCACTGAATGTTTGGTATTAGTCTCTAATGCTCCCACTGAATGTTTGGTATTAGTCTCTAATGCTCCACCTGAATGTTTGGTATTAGTCTCTAATGCTCCACCTGAATGTTTGGTATTAGTCTCTAATGCTCCCACTGAATGTTTGGTATTAGTCTCTAATGCTCCCACTGAATGTTTGGTATTAGTCTCTAATGCTCCCACTGAATGTTTGGTATTAGTCTCTAATGCTCCACCTGAATGTTTGGTATTAGTCTCTAATGCTCCCACTGAATGTTTGGTATTAGTCTCTAATGCTCCACCTGAATGTTTGGTATTAGTCTCTAATGCTCCCACTGAATGTTTGGGATTAGTCTCTAATGCTCCTAACCCTAGCTCCTAACCCTAACCCTTAACGTAATTCTAACCCTAAAACTAATTCTAACCTTAACCCTAAACCCCTAGAAATAGCATTTGACCTTGTGGGGACTAACAAAATGTCCCCAGTTGGTCAAATTTTTGTTCGTTTACTATTGTTGTGGGGACTTCTGGTTCCCACAGGTATAGTTAAACACGTCCACACACACACACACACACACACACACACACACACACACACACACACACACACACACACAGACACAGACACACACACACACACACACACACACACACACACACACACACACACACACTCACTAATAGACCTCTACACACCAGGCTATGGAGGAGACCAATAGCATACAGTTAACACCATTACTGCCTTCCTGTCATTCAGATCAACAGCAAGGCTCTGGTCCTGTGGATGGCAGATCGACGGACAGATGGACTGTGAGGTCTAATGAAGTATCAATTCATTCAAGTTGTTTGTTCAAGGGAGAGACTCTCAATAATAAAGGAAACAATAGTAACGCACACAGCCTTGTCTTACCGTGACGATGAGTCCCCTCTCCTGGAAGTATTTGACCAAGGGGATGGTGTTCTGTTTGAAGTTGGTGAGGCGGCGCTCCGTTGCGTTGGGGTTGTCGTCAGGACGACCCGTCGCCACCGCGCGCTTCTCCAGGCGCTCCTTCAGACGGTGGTTTGCACAGGACAGGAACACCACTAGGTCCGGAGTACAGATCTATTGGTGGAGATGTACATTATTATATTATTCAGACAGTGGTGTTATGTTCCCTAAAGACAAACATAAATTACGTCGCTAACAACAAAGGAGTCACTTCGACAACCAAAACAAAACAGAAGGGGTTTCAAACGTGTTCTGAAAAACACACGTGGGATTCCCACTGAAAGGGTCCTAAAAGACACCATGGATGCCTACTAGATTTTCCTCAGAAAAGACAAAGGAAAGGAAAAAGCCACACCAACTTAGGATAATGATTTACAAAGAATAAACTTAATAGGTAAAAACACCAGATGTAGGCTTTGTTTGGCTTCCTAAAGTGGAAGAGCTAACGAGAGGTGTAGCTCTCCCAACAGCACTTCTCCCAACTCTTAAATATCAGCTGGGCCAGTGCAGGTATTCTGACTAATGAGACAACTCTCTGGGCCAGTGCAGGTGAAATACATTCTGACTAATGAGACAACTCTCTGGGCCAGTGCAGGTGAAACCCATCCTGACTAATGAGACAACTCTCTGGGCCAGTGCAGGTGAAATACATTTGGACTAACGAGATGATTCTCTGGACCAGGTTAAACACATCCTGACTAACGAGATGACACTCTGGGCCAGGTGAAACACATCCTGACTAACGAGATGACACTCTGGGCCAGGTGAAACACATCCTGACTAACGAGACGACTCTCTGGGCCAGTGCAGGTGAAATACATTCTGACTAATGAGACGACTCTCTGGGCCAGTGCAGGTATTCTGACTAATGAGACAACTCTCTGGGCCAGTGCAGGTGAAATACATTCTGACTAATGAGACAACTCTCTGGGCCAGTGCAGGTGAAACCCATCCTGACTAATGAGACAACTCTCTGGGCCAGTGCAGGTGAAATACATTTGGACTAACGAGATGATTCTCTGGACCAGGTTAAACACATCCTGACTAACGAGATGACACTCTGGGCCAGGTGAAACACATCCTGACTAACGAGATGACACTCTGGGCCAGGTGAAACACATCCTGACTAACGAGACGACTCTCTGGGCCAGTGCAGGTGAAATACATTCTGACTAATGAGACGACTCTCTGGGCCAGTGCAGGTATTCTGACTAATGAGACAACTCTCTGGGCCAGTGCAGGTGAAATACATTCTGACTAATGAGACAACTCTCTGGGCCAGTGCAGGTGAAACCCATCCTGACTAATGAGACAACTCTCTGGGCCAGTGCAGGTGAAATACATTTGGACTAACGAGATGATTCTCTGGGCCAGTGCAGGTGAAATACATTCTGACTAATGAGACAACTCTCTGGGCCAGTGCAGGTGAAATACATTCTGACTAATGAGACAACTCTCTGGGCCAGTGCAGGTGAAATACATTCTGACTAATGAGACAACTCTCTGGGCCAGTGCAGGTGAAATACATTCTGACTAATGAGACAACTCTCTGGGCCAGTGCAGGTGAAATACATTCTGACTAATGAGACAACTCTCTGGGCCAGTGCAGGTGAAATACATTCTGACTAATGAGACAACTCTCTGGGCCAGTGCAGGTGAAATACATTCTGACTAATGAGACAACTCTCTGGGCCAGTGCAGGTGAAATACATTCTGACTAATGAGACAACTCTCTGGGCCAGTGCAGGTGAAATACATTCTGACTAATGAGACGACTCTCTGGGCCAGTGCAGGTGAAATACATTCTGACTAATGAGACGACTCTCTGGGCCAGTGCAGGTGAAATACATTCTGACTAATGAGACGACTCTCTGGGCCAGTGCAGGTGAAATACATTCTGACTAATGAGACGACTCTCTGGGCCAGTGCAGGTGAAATACATTCTGACTAATGAGACGACTCTCTGGGCCAGTGCAGGTGAAATACATTCTGACTAATGAGACGACTCTCTGGGCCAGTGCAGGTGAAATACATTCTGACTAATGAGACGACTCTCTGGGCCAGTGCAGGTGAAATACATTCTGACTAATGAGACGACTCTCTGGGCCAGTGCAGGTGAAATACATTCTGACTAATGAGACGACTCTCTGGGCCAGTGCAGGTGAAATACATTCTGACTAATGAGACGACTCTCTGGGCCAGTGCAGGTGAAATACATTCTGACTAATGAGACGACTCTCTGGGCCAGTGCAGGTGAAATACATTCTGACTAATGAGACGACTCTCTGGGCCAGTGCAGGTGAAATACATTCTGACTAATGAGACGACTCTCTGGGCCAGTGCAGGTGAAATACATTCTGACTAATGAGACGACTCTCTGGGCCAGTGCAGGTGAAATACATTCTGACTAATGAGACGACTCTCTGGGCCAGTGCAGGTGAAATACATTCCGACTAATGAGACGACTCTCTGGGCCAGTGCAGGTGAAATACATTCCGACTAATGAGACGACTCTCTGGGCCAGTGCAGGTGAAATACATTCCGACTAATGAGACGACTCTCTGGGCCAGTGCAGGTGAAATACATTCCGACTAATGAGACGACTCTCTGGGCCAGTGCAAGTGAAATACATTCCGACTAATGAGACGACTCTCTGGGCCAGTGCAGGTGAAATACATTCCGACTAATGAGACGACTCTCTGGGCCAGTGCAGGTGAAATACATTCTGACTAATGAGACGACTCTCTGGGCCAGTGCAGGTGAAATACATTCTGACTAATGAGACGACTCTCTGGGCCAGTGCAGGTGAAATACATTCTGACTAATGAGACGACTCTCTGGGCCAGTGCAGGTGAAATACATTCTGACTAATGAGACGACTCTCTGGGCCAGTGCAGGTGAAATACATTCTGACTAATGAGACGACTCTCTGGGCCAGTGCAGGTGAAATACATTCTGACTAATGAGACGACTCTCTGGGCCAGTGCAGGTGAAATACATTCTGACTAATGAGACGACTCTCTGGGCCAGTGCAGGTGAAATACATTCTGACTAATGAGACGACTCTCTGGGCCAGTGCAGGTGAAATACATTCTGACTAATGAGACGACTCTCTGGGCCAGTGCAGGTGAAATACATTCTGACTAATGAGACGACTCTCTGGGCCAGTGCAGGTGAAATACATTCTGACTAATGAGACGACTCTCTGGGCCAGTGCAGGTGAAATACATTCTGACTAATGAGACGACTCTCTGGGCCAGTGCAGGTGAAATACATTCTGACTAATGAGACGACTCTCTGGGCCAGTGCAGGTGAAATACATTCTGACTAATGAGACGACTCTCTGGGCCAGTGCAGGTGAAATACATTCTGACTAATGAGACGACTCTCTGGGCCAGTGCAGGTGAAATACATTCTGACTAATGAGACGACTCTCTGGGCCAGTGCAGGTGAAATACATTCTGACTAATGAGACGACTCTCTGGGCCAGTGCAGGTGAAATACATTCTGACTAATGAGACGACTCTCTGGGCCAGTGCAGGTGAAATACATTCTGACTAATGAGACGACTCTCTGGGCCAGTGCAGGTGAAATACATTCTGACTAATGAGACGACTCTCTGGGCCAGTGCAGGTGAAATACATTCTGACTAATGAGACGACTCTCTGGGCCAGTGCAGGTGAAATACATTCTGACTAATGAGACGACTCTCTGGGCCAGTGCAGGTGAAATACATTCTGACTAATGAGACGACTCTCTGGGCCAGTGCAGGTGAAATACATTCTGACTAATGAGACGACTCTCTGGGCCAGTGCAGGTGAAATACATTCTGACTAATGAGACGACTCTCTGGGCCAGTGCAGGTGAAATACATTCTGACTAATGAGACGACTCTCTGGGCCAGTGCAGGTGAAATACATTCTGACTAATGAGACGACTCTCTGGGCCAGTGCAGGTGAAATACATTCTGACTAATGAGACGACTCTCTGGGCCAGTGCAGGTGAAATACATTCTGACTAATGAGACGACTCTCTGGGCCAGTGCAGGTGAAATACATTCTGACTAATGAGACGACTCTCTGGGCCAGTGCAGGTGAAATACATTCTGACTAATGAGACGACTCTCTGGGCCAGTGCAGGTGAAATACATTCTGACTAATGAGACAACTCTCTGGGCCAGTGCAGGTGAAATACATTTGGACTAACGAGATGATTCTCTGGGCCAGGTGAAACACATCCTGACTAACGAGATGACACTCTGGGCCAGGTGAAACACATACTGACTAACGAGATGACACTCTGGGCCAGGTGAAACACATACTGACTAACGAGATGACACTCTGGGCCAGGTGAAACACATACTGACTAACGAGATGACACTCTGGGCCAGGTGAAACACATTGTGACTAATGAGATGACACTCTGGGCCAGGTAAAACACATCCTGACTAACGAGATGACACTCTGGGCCAGGTAAAACACATCCTGACTAACGAGATGACTCTCTGGGCCAGGTTAAACACATTGTGACTAATGAGATGACACTCTGTGCCAGCACAGGTGAAATACATTTGAACTAACAAGATGATTCTCTGGACCATGTGAAACACATCCTGACTAACGAGGTGACCCTCTAGGCCAGGTGAAACAAACCCTGACTCACGAGATTACTCTTTAGAACAGGTGACCAACGAGATGACTCTGTCGGCCAGATGTAACACGTCCTGACTAACGAGATTACTCTCTGGGCCAGGTGTAAAACCTATCCTGACTAACAGGATGACTCTCTGGGCCAGGTAAAAAACAAAACTTCCTGACTAACCACATGACTCTTTCAACCAGGTAAGACATCCTGACTAACGAGATGAATCGCTGGGCCAGGTGTATCACATCCTGACTAACAAGATGAATCTCTAGAAGAGGTGAAAAACATCCTGACGAACAAGATGACTATTTTGACCAAGTAACACATCCTGACTAATGAGATTACTTTCTGGGCCAAGTGATACACATCCTGACTAATGAGATGACTCTCTGGGCCAGGACTGGTGAAACCATCCTGACTAGATGACTCTTTCGACCAGGTAACATATCCCTTCTAACGAGATGACTCTCTGGGCCAGGTGAAACACATCCTGTCTAATGAGATGACTCTCTGGACCAGGTGAAACATATTGTCACTAATGAGATGACTCTCTGGGCCAGGTGCAACACATCCTGTCTAATGAGATGACTCTCTGGAAGAGGTGAAACATATTGTGACTAATGAGATGACTCTCTGGAAGAGGTGAAACACATCGTGACTAAAGAGATGACTCTCTGCGCGAGATTAGTCTCTGGGCCAGGTGCAACACATCCTGACTAACGATATGAGTCTGTGGGCCAGGTGAAACACATCCTGACTAAAGATGCTGGGAGTGAGTCGGGAAGCAGGAGCGATTGTGGGAGCGACTGGAATTATTTTCACTCTATTGGGTTTCAGTGTGTATATACAGTGGGGAGAACAAGTATTTGATACACTGCCGATTTTGCAGGTTTTCCTACTTACAAAGCATGTAGAGGTCTGTAATTTTTTATCATAGGTACACTTCAACTGTGAGAGACAGAATCTAAAATAAAAATCCAGAAAATCACATTGTATGATTTTTAAGTAATTGATTTGCATTTTATTGCATGACATAAGTATTTGACATCAGAAAAGCAGAACTTAATATTTGGTACAGAAACCTTTGTTTGCAATTACAGAGATCATACGTTTCCTGTAGGTCTTGACCAGGTTTGCACACACTGCAGCAGGGATTTTGGCCCACTCCTCCATACAGACCTTCTCCAGATCCTTCAGGTTTCGGGGCTGTCGCTGGGCAATACGGACTTTCAGCTCCCTCCAAAGATTTTCTATTGGGTTCAGGTCTGGAGACTGGCAGGCCACTCCAGGACCTTGAGATGCTTCTTACGGAGCCACTCCTTAGTTGCCCTGGCTGTGTGTTTCGGGTCGTTGTCATGCTGGAAGACCCAGCCACGACCCATCTTCAATGCTCTTAGTGAGGGAAGGAGGTTGTTGGCCAAGATCTCTCGATACATGGCCCCATCCATCCTCCCCTAAATATGGTGCAGTCGTCCTGTCCCCTTTGCAGAAAAGCATCCCCAAATAATGATTTTTCCACCTCCATGCTTCACGGTTGGGATGGTGTTCTTGGGGTTGTACTCATCCTTCTTCTTCCTCCAAACACGGCGAGTGGAGTTTAGACCAAAAAGCTCTATTTTTGTCTCATCAGACCACATGACCTTCTCCGATTCCTCCTCTGGATCATCCAGATGGTCATTGGCAAACTTCAGACGGGCCTGGACATGCGCTGGCTTGAGCAGGGGGACCTTGCGTGCACTGCAGGATTTTAATCCATGACGGCATAGTGTGTTACTAATGGTTTTCTTTGAGACTGTGGTCCCAGCTCTCTTCAGGTCATTGACCAGGTCCTGCCGTGTAGTTCTGGGCTGATCCCTCACCTTCCTCATGATCATTGATGCCCCACGAGGTGAGATCTTGCATGGAGCCCCAGACTGAGGGTGATTGACCGTCATCTTGAACTTCTTCTATTTTCTAAAAATTGTGCCAACAGCTGTTGCCTTCTCACCAAGCTGCTTGCCTATTGTCCTGTATCCCATCCCAGCCTTGTGCAGGTCTACAATTTTATCCTTGATGTCCTTACACAGCTCTCTGGTCTTGGCCATTGTGGAGAGGTTGGAGTCTGTTTGATTGAGTGTGTGGACAGGTGTCTTTTATACAGGTAACGAGTTCAAACAGGTGCAGCTAATACAGGTAATGAGTGGAGAACAGGAGGGCTTCTTAAAGAAAAACTAACAGGTCTGTGAGAGCTGGAATTCTTACTGGTTGGTAGGTGATCAAATACTTACGTTATGCAATAAAATGCAAATTAATTACTTAAAAATCATACAATGTGATTTTCTGGATTTTTGTTTTAGATTCCGTCTCTCACAGTTGAAGTGTACCTATGATAAAAATTACAGACCTCTACATGCTTTGTAAGTAGGAAAACCTGCAAAATCGGCAGTGTATCAAATACTTCTTCTCCCCACTGTATATATATATATATATTGATTCGTTTAGTTGTTTTAAGGTTATCTTGTCTCACTATCACTAAGCACGTATAGGGGTGGTGGGATCGTTGAGGTTGTTTTTCTCGAGGGCGCAACTCACGGAGGTTTGGAGAAAAAACTTAGTCAGCGGCACGGAGTAAAGATTCCTGCTGCGGCAGGGTGTTCAGTGGAAGAATGTAGCTTAGCAGTGGGTGCTATCATTGGGTACGATAGCATAAAATCAGTCTCAAGGATGAATAGCGCTGTAGTGATATTCTTAGATTCCATTGAAAAGGTGAATAGGATAGCTGAGAGTGGTGTTGTGTTGCGGGAGACGCAGACGCCGGTATTTCCGCTTATGAATTCGGCGATTAAAGTTATACTTTCTAACGTGCCACCATTTGTTAGAGATGAAGTGTTGGAGCGAGAGTTATCTCGTCATGGTCAACTTGTATCTACAATAAAGAAGGTTATTTTTGGATGCAAATCTCCTTTGCTGAAACATGTCGTGTCTCATAGGAGACAAGTGCATATGATTTTAAAGAAGGACACTGACAAACTGAATTTAGCGTTCAGTTTTAAGATTGACGGATTTGATCATGTGTTCTACGCTTCTACTGAATCAATGAAATGCTTTGGCTGTGGAAGAGAGGGGCATTTGGTACGTTATTGTCCCGAGAACGAGCGCCCAGAGCCCGATAGCAGCTCTAGTGCTGGTGCAGCTAATGCACCACCGCGAAGGGATGAACATGCTAAGGGTGCAGGGGAAGGGAGAAGGTGGGCAGATGTGGTTGGAAAAGTAGAAAAGGAAAGCAGTGTGGATACGGGGGCAATTCTGGTAGATCAGAACAAAGACGGAGGGGAAACAGTCGGTGAGACTGCGTTTGAGGTCGCTGAGGTGGTGCTGGGAAATGAAATTGGAGTTCAAGAGGAGATTGAAATAATGGAAAAGGAAGCAGCTGTTTTCAAAGAGGAAGAATTAATGGTGAAGGTTCTAATTCTAAGAGGAAAGTAGAGATTGATAAATCAGTTGAGTTTTCTTCTGGGGAGGATAGCGTCATCTGATGCATCGCAACAAAATAGCGAGAGAAATGGGGTGAAGGGAGGTATGGGATTGAGAAGGTATGTCAAATTCTGAATTTGACAAAAGGGAAGAAATATATTCAGGACTATAAATGTAACAGATTTTTTTCCTGAAAGTGAATTGTTTATTGACTCAGCAAAGTTTCTGATGTCAAAAATAACAGGGGGAGGTTTGACAAGCCCTGAAATCGCTAGACTCAAGAAAGTGGTCACGAGAGTGACAAGTGATTTAAATTCTGAAGGAAATGAAAGAGTTCAGCCGCAGCCTTAACTCTGTAAAGAGTTTTCTCAGTATTTTTTTTTTCAGCAGTTTTAAGATTTCATCTTTAAACGTAAATGGGGCGAGAGACGTTAAAAAAGAGCCGTAGTGTATGAGTTAATTAGGGGAAAGGGAAGTGACATACGTTTTCTACAAGAAACGCAGTAATATGGAAAATGAAGTTATGTGACAACAGGATTGTGGGGGGGGGGGGACAGTGGTGTGTAGTCATAAAAACTCAACTGGGTTTTTGCCTTTGTCATATGAGGTTGAAGAGGTAGTTGAGGGGAGGTTATTAAAAGTTAGAGCAAGGTATGAAAACATCACTATGTGTCTGATAAATGTATATGCCCCAGTGGTGGCAGTTGAGAGGGTATGTTTTTTAGAGACATTATAAAATACCATTGAGAAATGTAACACTGAGGATTATTTATTTCTTGCTGGGGATTTTAACTGCACAGTCAGTGATTTAGATAGAAACCACAAAGAACCTCATATAGTCTCAAGGACTTTTAAAAACGCCTCATTGTAACACATGAACTGTGTGATATTTGGCGGAGTCAACATGGAGGCACGAGACAGTACACCTGGGCCCATGTGAGAGAGAGCACCATCTCTGTGGCCAGGTTAGATAGGTTTTATTGTTTTGAGCATCAATCTCAGGTCTGTAAATCAAGTGTGATAACCCCAGTGGGATTTTCGGATCATTGTTTAATAACAGAGGTGGTGTTCATTAACGCTGTAAAACCCAAAAGCTCATACTGGCATTTTTAATATAACTTTATTGAGTGATGCTCACTTCAGGAAATGTTTCAGGACCCATGTGAGAGAGAACAGGCTTTATTTTTGGTTGATAGTAGCCAGATTTCTAGGGAGGGAGTACCTCCGTTTTACAGAGGCCTTCTTAGGGTTTGGAGCATTATGAAGGTGTCCAGATACACTCCAGCAGAGTCAGTGCATTGGCTGCTGGAGGAACCTCTGGTGTACGGGGCAATACTGGATTGTACAACTGCAGCTGTTCCACATTTCTCCAAGATTCTGGTGAAGGGCAAAATCATCACCTTAAAACAGTTCATGGCCATGGTTGGGCCCGCCTTAATGGATGGAGGACGGTTGGCTGAACATTTGGGGGTGAGGTCGGAAAGGATTGTCGGACAACTGCTGGGAAGCTTCAGGAAGGCTCTGTCAGCAGAAGAGTGGTTTATGCTTAATAGTCACAAGAAGAAGGTACAAGATGAAAACGTCTCATTTCCAAGACTAGGGATTACACCCAATATCCCAGAGTCAGAAAGAAAAGCGTTATTACTGGATTTGAGAGGGTTGGAAGAGGTGGGTTTGGATGAGGTGAATGGGAAAGACTTATATAGGGGGTGTGTCAAGGTGTTGAATAAAGATACATTGAAAAATAGAAAAGACACTCCATGGAGGGTAAAATTGGTCATTGATGACAAGGTAAAGCCAGCATGGAGAGCACTGTACAAGCCTCCGTTACAAAAGGGTACTGGTGATATGCAATGGAGGGTTTTGCATGGCATCATTGCAGTTAATGCTTTTGTATCTGTTATTAACTCAGATGTTGGAGATGGATGTCCTTTTGTGTAATATAAGAGAAACAAGTTTTCACTGTTTTATGGAGTCTTTGTTTACAGCTGTAGGGGAGATTTTCAAGAACAACGTTTTTATTTTGGGGTTTCAATATAGTAAGCAACAGAAAAGAAAATCAACTGTCAATTTTTCTGAGTAGGAAACATAAGATAGATATGATATAGATATATAGGATATGAGCTGAGAGAAGCCTTACTAGATAGATAGATAGACATGGGATATGGGCAGGATGTGCCAATGCACCACACCACCAATACACAAAGAATACCTTTTACTATAGGTAAGTCCCGTAGAGGGATGTCACGTGACAAGATGGCGTATTGAACGCACAGCGGTGCGAATCACCTCAGGATAAAAACGTAATATTCAATATCAGTAAGTTTGACAAAATATTAGCACTTCACATACTCGTGGGTAATAGCATTCAATCTGGATAATAACACAAAACAAATCATATATAATTATAAGGCTAGAGAAATATATCAACAAATATTACAACAACAAGCAACACTCAAACACGACGGAGGATAAACGAGGAGAATCAATCTCCAAGAGAAACCGCGACTCCTCGACGGATACAGAGGATTTATGCTTTTCACCACTGGGACTGGTAAGTGTGGAAAGCGATCTGTTGAAGTCGATAAATGACAAACTGGGCGTACTAGAGTTGGTCAGTAAAGATGTAAAGAAGATGAAGGCGAGTCTTGAAATGATGAAAAAGCTGCGATAATGGAGAAAGATACAAAAAAACTAAAAGGGACGGTCACTAAGATAGAAACGGACGTTAGGGAACTTAAAAAGGAGAACAACTTTCTGAGAGAAGCCTTACTAGACATACAAACTGCAGAACGGCGCAAAGTTTCTGTACCCAATCTTCAAGGAAAATAGATTAAAAGGGAAGCGTGTTGCTCTCGTAGTCGATAAACTGTATATTGACAACCAAATGTTCCGCGACACAAAGACTACTCATTTTACATTTAGCAGACGCTCTTATCCAGAGCGACTTACAGTTAGTGAATACATATATTTTTTTTATACTGGCCCCCCGTGGGAATCAAACCCACAACCCTGGCGTTGCAAACGCCATGCTCTATCAACTGAGCTACATCCCTGCCGGCCATTCCCTCCCCTACCCTGGACGACGCTGGGCCAATTGTGCGCCGCCCATGAGTCTCCCGGTCGCGGCCGGCTGCGACAAAGCCTGGATTCGAACCAGGATCTCTAGTGGCACAGTTAGCACTGCGATGCAGTGCCTTAGACCACTGCGCCACTCGGGAGTTAACTCCATGGCTATTCTGAAAGTTCTAATAGAGGAGTCGAATAATGGAACACCCAATACTAGCCATGGTAGGGATTGTAATAATAAAACACATTTATAGTATTTATAGTATTTTATAGTATTTTATAAAGGGATAAGACGGCATTACAAGAAAGGATAACAAGCGAAATAAAAAAAATCTTCAAATACAACTAATTAGAACACAAGTACTCAATCAACATAGTGGAGATAAAAACACAGCAAACAGAAGACACAGTATGTGGGTCTGTGTGGATGAATTGTGATGGAAGGCGTGGTGTGCGTTTTTGTGTTTGGAAAAGTGTGGCGTTAAGTGAGTGAGAAAGGAAATGGTTGCATATCCCAGAACCAACGTGTGTCTGTGAGCAGGGGTTGTGAGAGAGAGCTTTCAAAGATCCAACAATAATATCAAGGGATTAGAAATCCAGGGCTTAAAAACAAAGGTGTCATTGTACGCTGATGATTCATGTTTTCTTTTAAATCCACAACTTGAATCCCTCCACAGCCTCAGAGAGGATCTAGATATATTTTCTAAGCTCTCTGGATTACAACCAAATTATGATAAATGTACTATATTACGTATTGGATCACTAAAAAATACAATTTTTACATTACCATATAGTTGACCAATAAAATGGTCTGATGGTGATGTGGATATACTCGGAATACATATCCCAAATGAAATAAATGATCTCACTCCAATACATTTTAATAGAAAGTTAGCAAAAATAGATAAGATCTTGCTACCATGGAAAGGTAAATACCTGTCTATTTGTGGAAAAATCACCCTGATTAACTCTTTAGTATTATCCCAGTTTACATATTTGCTTATGGTCTTGCCTACGCCTAGCGAATAGTTTTTTAAATTATATGACAAAAAAATATTCATTTTTATTTGGAACGGCAAGCAAGACAAAATTAAACGGGCCTATTTATATAATGAATATGAATTCGGAGGACAGAAATTATGCAATATTAAAGCATTAGACCTATCACTAAAAGCTTCAGTCATACAAAAGTTATACTTAAATCCGAACTGGTTCTCTAGCAAATTAGTAAGATTGTCTCACCCCATGAAGAATGGCCTTTTTCCCTTTATTCAGATTACAACCTCTCACTTTCAGTTATTTGAAAAGGAAATCATCTCCCAAATATCACTATTTCTAAAACAAGCCATAGAAAGTTGGTTTCAATTTAATCCTCCAGAAACTACAGAACAAATAATGCAACAAATATTGTGGTTAAACTCAAATATACTAATTGATAAAAAAACATTCTTTTTTGAAAAAATGTTTGAAAAAGGTATTCATCCCCTTTGCTATGAAGCCCCTAAATAAGATCTGGTGCAACCAATTACCATCAGAAGTCACATAATTAGTTAAATAAAGTCCACCTGTGTGCAATCTAAGTGTCATATGATCTGTCACATGATCTCAGTATATATACACCTGTTCTGAAAGGCCCCAGAGTCTGCAACACCACTAAGCAAGGGGCACCACCAAGCAAATGGCACCATGACGACCAAGGAGCTCTCCAAACAGGTCAGGGACAAAGTTGTGGAGAAGTACAGATCAGGGTTGGGTTATAAAAAAATATCAGAAACTTTGAACATCCCATGGACCACCATTAAATCCATTATTAACAAATGGAAAGAATATGGCACCACAACAAACCTGCCAAGAGAGGGCCGCCCACCAAAACTCATGGACCAGGTAAGGAGGGCATTAATCAGAGAGGCAACAAAGAGACCAAAGATAACCCTGAAGGAGCTGCAAAGCGCCACAGCGGAGATTGGAGTATCTGTCCATAGGACCACTTTAAGCCGTACACTCCACAGAGCTGGGCTTTAAGGAAGAGTGGCCAGAAAAAAGCCATTGCTGAAAGAAAAAAATAAGCAAACACGTTTGGTGTTCACCAAAAGCCATGTGGGAGACTCCCTAAACATATGG
>NW_028162323.1:0-45745 GCF_964263955.1 Coregonus lavaretus | reverse complement strand
GTTTTAGTGTCTGCTTAGAACTCACTGATCAGCCATCGCCTCACACATCAATAGTAGCACCACAGTGCCCCCTACTGCTACTGTAGAGCATTACCTCTAAAGGACATGCAGATAAAAACCAGCAACACTACTGAAGGACTTCATTTTGGTGTGAGATGTTAATACAATGAACAAAGAATATCACACCATGGCAGTTTCCATTGAAAAGCAGCCCATCTGTCCTGAATGACTCATGGGTATAGCCAAGCTAATATCAGAGGTGGATGTGAGAAATCTGCCCTCAGTCACCTTCTACTTACAGGGAGCTTGCAGCAGGGTTTCCTGCTGTTTCCTGTCCTGTTGGCTCACTGCTGATGCACACACACAATGCCCCAGTGGGTAACACTGCCAAGCCCCCGTGGATCACACTTCCACAACAGGTGTGATCAGACACAACATACACTAGAGACTGACTTACCCACCTACTGAGACACATATCACTGGGACACTTTACTGCCCTGGGATTCAGCATTTTGCAATTTAGTGTAGTGTAGTGTGTGTCCGTGTGTGTATGTGTGTGTGTGTGTGTGTGTGTGTGTGTGTGTGTGTGTGTGTGTGTGTGTGTGTGTAACTGCAAATGTGTGTTTTTGTTGCATGATAACTTGTGCAATGATCCCTATGTAATGACAACATTCAGAGGAGAGAAATGCAACGGTCGGGGAACAACATTTCCCTAGGAGCTCCATTATGGCCATATTGTCTGTAAACAGGTTAGGAGCCACACACAGACACACCTCAGCTCTATGATTGAGTCAGCATGTCTGCAGTCCAACTCTAACCCACAGGCCTGAACAGGCTGGATCATAATCATAGAGGTCACTTGAGGTCAAAACAGTTATTTCTGCTGATGGCTCAGTATACAATCCCTGCTGATCAAGGTATTGGCAAGCCAAAACAGGAAGACAGAAATACATCGAAAACAACAAACAAAAAGGGAGAAAGCGGCATCAGTCTGCATACTTCAATATGTCATACCTGCTATCTGCCTCACTGAGCCCGCCAGCCGCAAATATAAATATAAACAGCCACGCTTGGTGTTCCGCTCGCTTCTAGGCGCTCACACAACTTCCCTACCGCACCATGCAGCGCCGTTCCGAGGGTCTAATGTATGTAACTTCAATAAGAATAGGAGGGGAGAGGGTTGTCGTATTTCGCAGACAAGAGCCATGTTTCTTCACAGACACACACACAAACACGTTCTCAAACACAGCCTGCATACACACACACACACACACACACACACACACACACACACACACACACACACACACACACAGCTTGCTCACACTCACAAACACACACACTCACCCACTCTCAGACACACGCCAGCGGAGACCACCTGTCAAAGGGTGTCGGCGCTGCGGGCAGCATCACCTGCTCGGAGGGGAGAGGGGCTTTGATATTCAAATCAAGCCTCAGCGCCAGAGAGAGAGAAAAAACACACAGATATCAAACATGGCTGTGCTTGCATCACAACCTCCATTTCTCTCTCTCTCTGCCCCACCCCACCCCACCCCACCCCCAGCTCCCTCTTTCTCTCTCTCTTCCTCCCCCCTCTCTCTTTCTCGCCCTCTCTCTCTCCACTATCCCTCTATTCATACACTGCACCTCTCGCTCTCTCATACACACTCACATACTCTCTCTCTGTAAAATCTAAACACAAACTAATTACTGAACATAAAAGCAGTGCAAAACACAGGGGCACAGTTGGGTTAGGTTTAAGCTAAAGGAAGTGTGTTAGTGTGACAGAGAAGAGCAAAGTGAGAGAGAGCTGAAATGGGGAAAAACTAATTAATTCCTAACATGTTTGTCACTTGTCTGTGTCATAGACAGATACTTACATGAAACATACATAGCTTATACATGAAATAAACATTAAATATACATACACATGTAATACATATATGCTTTAAATGGCTGAGCAGAATAGTTTGTAAATGGAGGACACAGACCTGTGAATGGGGCCAAATGAAAGTCAGAGATATGACAAACACACACTTTATACAGGACACACACACACAGTTCCTAGGCTGAAGGGGAAAGTCAGAGCAGAGAGTAAGTAAGAGACATAACCAGTGGATGGAGGCGTGAAGTTAACCCGTGTCTGTGTCAAGGCACCATCACCATCCCTCATGAGGGGGGTAATGTCACGACTGATGCCCGGGGTCTGGGCCTCACTAGTGGGTCACTGCCCTGCCAAAGGCCCCTAGGGTCTGTAGGCCGACTGGCACCACTAGGAACATGACCCAGCCGGTACAGTACAGAGATAGGGGGAGGGGGAGAAAGGAAGTGGAAAGAGGGCAGCTGTGTGTTGACACGCTACATTTTTTACATTTGAGTCATTTAGCAGACGCTCTTATCCAGAGCAACTTACAGTTAATGAGTGCACACATTATGTTTTTCTTTTTCATACTGCCCCCCCCCCCCCCCCCCGTGGGAATCGGGTGGTACCACTACCTCAAGCAGTCTGCAGCACACTAAAGTAGCTTGTGTTGAAAACAGCAGGCCTTGCTGTGACTGTGCTGTACGCTGTGTGATGACTCTGGTACTGTGGCTGGAGGCGGACTGGGAACAGCCAAGCCCTGATGGAGGGGATGGGAGAAACGATGGAGAGACGAAAAGATGGAGACAAGAAAGGATGGATGGAAGAAAGGTTTTTCATCTCTTGAGGAGACACATGGGGCTACCATGTATGATGGTACACGAGAGAGAGAGAGAGAGAGAGAGAGAGAGAGAGAGAGAGAGAGAGAGAGAGAGAGAGAGAGAGAGAGAGAGAGAGAGAGAGAGAGAGAGAGAGAGCCCTCTGTGTCCGCTCAAAAGATCAACGATCAAAACAATGGCACTGCAAATGGACTGTCTCAAAAAGCCTTCCTCATAATGCTCCCCTCTCTCTATGCGTCATTCCATGTCATTTCAGCAAGTCATGACACCCACCATCTCAGAATTTCTGTAGTTAGAAACATATAAGATTAGCATTCCTGAAACATTATTTTGTTGAAATATAATTGCATCTCAGAGAAATTAAGCTAATTGTTTGCACACAAATTGGCCATTTTAATTTATAGGATTCATTTAATCTTCAATAAATATAGTACCTAACATCCGATTTGGACCAAAATTCTTCCAAACAATGAGTAAGACATGAGGAATCCAATAAAATGATCAAAAGCCACCCACGGACCCCCCCACACCAATCCCACCGCAACAATCAGTATACAATACAATATCAGTTCTCTATGTCTGACAATTAGTCATTTTACTTGGATAAGCTATTGTTTGTCTACCCAAAGTTGCAAAGAAAATATTGTGATCTATTAAATAAACACAAGAGACTAGCTTTAAATTGATAAAATGGTGTGGTGGCAGTAGCATGAACAGCGGCATCTAGTGGGCAAAACTTGGTACTTTCATACACATTTTTGGTACAGAATGCAAGCGACTTCAATGGATATCTTCTCTGAACAGGGGGAAAACATTACAACAGATGAAGAAGCAATTCTCCAAGCAGCAGCTCCATACTACTTTTAAGACATGGAGAACTGATACTGTATACTGGTTGTTCTGGTGGGATTGGTGTGTGTGTGTGTGGGGGAGGGGGGGGGGATTCCTCATGTCTTACTCATTGTTAGGAAGAATTATGGTCCAAATCTGATCTTAGGTACTATATTTATTGAAAATTATCTGAATTCTATCAATTAAAATGGCCAATTTGGGTGCAATCAATTAGCTTAATTTCTCAGAGATCAAATTATATTTCAACAAAATAATGTTTCAGGAATGTTAATATTATATGTTTCTAACTACAGAAATGATTTCAGAACAATCTAAGATAGTGGGAGTCGAAATCTTATTTCTTCTGCTTTTTGCAGTGGAATGACTCCTATGGCATTATAAGATGGGACTGGGCTATGGGCAAATGTGTCCACTTTTGCAACTGTGGGTGATTACTGCACTACAAAGCTGCCACACAAACGCTGTCATTTCAACAACAAGCTCATTTAGACATTAACCCCCAGAAGGATGTACAGAGTCACAACAATATGCCAGGCACACCGTGTGTTTATCCCCACTCTTAACGAGTGGGGTAATTAGGCACTGAACATGGAACAATAACACAATGACAACACACACACACTGACATGAGCACACACACAGATGAGAGTGTTAGAGAGGGAGACTACATGGAAAAACATCATACACTTTCTCTAAAGACTAGTGAGTGGACTAATAGTTAATATGGTTGTAAACACATACACTTCCTGTGGGAGCACATGAGCTGGTGTCTTACCATTCACATCTGGGATTTCAATGTACAGAGTGCCCTGATGCAATGTTGTACACACTTCCTGGTACACAAGCTCTCTTTTTTTCAAAACGTTATTGAATTATTAGAGCCTAAAAATATGTCACTATGCTCTGCCTAATAAACACAGTTGATTAATGTGACCTGTGTCTCCTAATAAGGGCTAGAGGGTTAGTGAGCAGAGCAGAGTGTGGGGCTAGACCAGACCAGAGCAGAACTGGTAGAGTAGATTAACTGCTGGGGGTCAGGTGCTACACTTGTTAATGAGACCGCTGGGTTTAGACAGCTAACACCTGCCTGCCTGTCTGTCCCTACAGAGCAACTCACAGGCTCTGGGAAGTCCCACTGGAGACTGAAGAGCGAAACTGAAGGGCTGTGGCCCTTAAACACAAACCTAATGCAGCGGAACATGGGAGAATGTTGAGGGCAACAGGGGATTGGGGAGCAGGCACACAAAGAACCAAAATGGACACCAACAGATATGATGTGAGAGCGAGAGAGAGAGAGAGAGAGAGAGATAGAGAGAGAGAGTGAGAGAGAGAGAGAGAGAGAGAGAGAGAAAGGGAGAGAGAGAGAGAGAGAGAGAGAGAGAGGGAGAGAGAGAGAGAGAGAGAGAGAGAGAGAGAGAGAGAGAGAGAGAGAGAGAGAGAGAGAGAGGAAGCAGTGTACCATGATGTGGAAAATCTCGATTATCTCACCATTTCTCTCCTCTCCTATTCTTCTCCTCTCAGTAATAAGCGTTGAGGCTGCTGAATAAAAGATCAGATAGAGTTGAGCAGCCTGTTTGTGTGTCTCATTGGGGTCCTGTCTCTTTGTGTGTACCGTAGCGCACCAAGGTGTGTGTGAGACATAGAACATAGGTGTGTGCGTGTGTGTGTGTGTGTGTGTTTGAGAGGCATAGGGTAACGCACTTTCCCCTGATCAAACACCACCACGCTCCTAACAGGTAGACATGACAACACACACAAACACACACACACACATACACACAGCATCAGCACCGAGCCTTCACAACGCACAATGTCTGATGAAAAACAACATGAGACAAAAATCACCCCACCCCCTCTGTCACTGTCTGATTCGGAGGGGTGTAGCCCCTAACAACGTCTGACTTTGGAGGGATGATTCTTACAAATGAAAAAAAGAAATGTCTGGAATGGAAAAACAGGTGTCTTTGTTTTGTCTGGGTAGGTGATGAATATGGTGCACAGACGCGTTACGGATATGCGAGACACAGTTCCAATTTAGGAGACGTGTTAGAATAAGAAATGCAGCGCGATAATATTTGTTTTATGATGCATTATTGAAAACCCTGTCATGATGCTTGGTATGGAAATGAGCATTCCTTGACTTCTGAATAACATTATTGTGCCACTTCTCTTGTTTTTTTTGTCAACAAGAGACAATTTCAACTACTGTCTGTATCCATGTTCCACAATAACAAGCCAATTTCCATACCAAACCAGAGCGCATAAAAAAATACCATCAGCGTGCTTGTGTGTGTCATGGAGGGAGCAGGTCAGTGGCAGAGTTCCTTCTGGCAGGAGAGGATCAATACGTAAAGGACTTGTGAGGCTTATGGGAGTGAGAGCTCACAGTCTCTCTCTCTCAACTAGGTCATCTAAGGAGAGGACACACACACACACACACAAGTACCCCCCTTCCAGAGCCCTAATGGCCGCTGACTGAGCTGCCTTGGCCGGGGCTCCCTAGGGGGTTGACAGCAGGAGGTAGGAAGGCCAGGCCACACTGGGTCTCATTGGTAGACATTAGGTTTATTAGTCGTATGTACAGGATAAACATGGTATTCAATGAAATCCTTAATTGCAGGTTCCATCTCGACAATGCAACAACAATAAGAATTAATAAAATATAAGAATACGAACATAAAGTAAATGGCTCAGTAGAATACAATAAACATTTTAGCATAAGTATAATACAGGAAGGCACAATTTATAGTACAATATTTACACATGTATCAGAGAAAGAGGGGATTGGGGGGCACATGTTTAAATTGGGTGGGGTCCTTGATGATTCTGTGGGCCTTCCTCAGGCACCATTTCAAGTAGATGTCCTGGATGGGTGGGAACACGGCACCAGTGATGTACTGGGCCAACTTCACCACCCACTGGAGGGCCTTGCGGTCGTGGATGGAGCAATTCATGTACCAGGCCGTGATGCAACCAGTCACGACGCTCTTGATGGTGCAGCGGTAGTATTTGGAGAGGACCTGGGGTGGCATGACAAATTTCTTCAGCCGCCTATTTTACAACATCACTAAGGAGAGTGAGCCTTTTTCTTATTAGCTTTTCTAACAAGTTATGGTAGACATTACAACAGACGTTATGGTAGACATTACAACAGACGTTATTGTAGACATTACAACAGACGTTATGGTAGACATTACAACAGACGTTATGGTAGACATTACAACAGACGTTATGGTAGACATTACAACAGACGTTATGGTAGACATTACAACAGACGTTATGGTAGACATTACAACAGACGTTATGGTAGACATTACAACAGACGTTATGGTAGACATTACAACAGACGTTATGGTAGACATTACAACAGATGTTATGGTAGACATTACAACAGACGTTATGGTAGACATTACAACAGACGTTATGGTAGACATTACAACAGACGTTATGGTAGACATTACAACAGACGTTATGGTAGACATTACAACAGACGTTATTGTAGACATTACAACAGACGTTATGGTACACATTACAACAGACGTTATGGTAGACATTACAACAGACGTTATGGTAGACATTACAACAGACGTTATGGTAGACATTACAACAGACGTTATGGTAGACATTACAACAGATGTTATGGTACACATTACAACAGACGTTATTGTACACATTACAACAGACTTATGGTAGACATTACAACAGACGTTATGGTAGACATTACAACAGATGTTATGGTAGACATTACAACAGATGTTATGGTAGACATTACAACAGACGTTATGGTAGACATTACAACAGACGTTATGGTAGACATTACAACAGACATTATGGTAGACATTACAACAGACTTATGGTAGACATTACAACAGACGTTATGGTAGACATTACAACAGATGTTATGGTAGACATTACAACAAACGTTATGGTAGACATTACAACAGACATTATGGTAGACATTACAACAGACGTTATGGTAGACATTACAACAGACGTTACGGCAGACATTACAACAGACGTTATGGTAGACATTACAACAGACGTTATTGTACACATTACAACAGACGTTATGGTAGACATTACAACAGACGTTACGGCAGACATTACAACAGACGTTATTGTAGACATTACAACAGACGTTATGGTACACATTACAACAGACGTTATGGTAGACATTACAACAGACGTTATGGCAGACATTACAACAGACGTTATGGTACACATTACAACAGACGTTATGGTAGACATTACAACAGACGTTATGGCAGACATTACAACAGACGTTATGGTAGACATTACAACAGACATTATGGTAGACATTACAACAGACGTTATGGTAGACATTACAACAGACATTATGGTAGACATTACAACAGACGTTATGGTAGACATTACAACAGATGTTATGGTAGACATTACAACATATGTTATTGTAGACATTACAACAGATGTTATGGTACACATTACAACAGACGTTATGGTAGACATTACAACAGATGTTATTGTAGACATTACAACAGACGTTATGGTAGACATTACAACAGACGTTATGGTAGACATTACAACAGACGTTATGGTAGACATTACAACAGACGTTATGGTAGACATTACAACAGACCCCCACTAAAGAGAAACAGTCTTTGTCTAGGCTTCTCTACACAATAGCCAGAGCATAGAACTATAATATTTGATTGATTCTAAGTAATAATTGACTGATTCTAATTCTACGGCCAAAGACACTGTGATTGTTAGTCACACGTCTCTGACTCATCTCTATGGTCAGTGTGATGGAGCCCTTCTCTCACTGCCATACTAACATATGGACTCATATTTCATATACTGTAAGTACTGGTAGGGATATAGTGCTGTACACGCACCACACATAAACCTCTAGAGCTAAATATACAGTATATATATATATATATATTGTGTGTGTGTTGATGGATTACTCTCTTTAGATCTAATGGTTGTTTTTCTCTACTCTTAAGGAAGGTTCCTGCTGACTCTCAGATGGGACTATCATGCAGGCCTCTCCCTCCCTCTCTATCTCTCACACACACACAGTCACACAATGAGCAGCAGCATGTCAGGGGTCCTAGGCTGTGGATACCACATCTGTTATTAAAGAAGAAAGAAGCATTCAAGCAGAGAGTCCAACAAATATCTTAACACACACACATGCGGTGTGAGGAGAGCGTGCAGGAGGGCAGACTTAGTTTTGTATTACTCTGTGCCTGTAGCACTGGCTCAGAAACCATTGGCAATGACATATACATAGTCTCATGCCAAATGCATATATCAATGAATGCGAAACATTAGCTTGCATGAAACAATCTTAAGCTAAACACAGAAAGCACTACAGCATGTGTCTAGTAGCAAGGAAGAATGCAATGAGAGAGGGAAAGAAAGGGAGACTGAACAGGGGGGAGAGGGGGAGAGCATGCCATGTGGAGAAAAAAAGAGTAGGAAATAGGGGAGGGGGGAAAGAGAGAGATTTATCCTTTGATGAGAGAGAGGATTGTCTGCAGGCTCTACAAATTTCCATTCTAATTTCATGTGGCACAGTCACGGAACTTCTGTCTGTTTCGTCTCTGTGTGTGTGTGTTTGACTGTGTGTTTGACTGTGTGTGTGTGTGTGTGTGTGTGGGGGGGGGGGGGGGGGGGGTGTGTGTGTGTGTGTGTGTGTGCACAAGTCAGATTTAGAAGGGCGGAGGGAGGGTCTCTCCACCCCACAACCAAAAACCATTCTGGAAAAAAGTATTGTCTGCACACACGGGTTAAACACACTCTACAATTGGCCCAATGGCCTACACTTCCCCTCATTACTAAACAGATTTGAACGTGCCTGACTGTTGAAAATAATCCTAACATCTGTTCTAGTCTCATCCCAAAAACTGTGTCAAAGAGAGTCAAAGTTATGAATAAGCCCTTCACTTGTATTGCCATTGTAGACTGACTTCATCCTGGGTCATTTAAATGTGTTTTGAATTAAATGAGAATTCAATTTCTCACTAACCTAAATGATGTTTTTAACCGTTTTTTTTTCTTCTTCAGTCCTCCATTCCAGAGCCCATCCAACAGCGTCCACAGAGCCTTTATGGGGTGTCTTAGGTCCACAGGCCTCCTAGTGCAGCTCATGGCACTGTGTGGAGTGGTCTGTCTGTGTGAAGAAGACTGATCCCCTTGTAAGGGGATGAGAATCAAGCCTAGTGTTTTAGAAAGGATACTGTCTAACTGACTGCAGCAACAATAGGCTAACACCCCTCTGTGATGACTTACTAACGGCCTGTCTGTGTGCTAGCCTCTCCACTCCAGACTCAGACAAGCTAGGCCCCTGCCAAAGTCAACTCCGCCTTGGCACTGCCCCATACCCAACAATATCATGTCCAGCATGGCTTATAGCCTCTTCTACCACCTTGTTGTGGCTGCTGCCATGGAAACGGATGTCCACTGCTTGCTAGCTTGTGTCCTTCACATCGTAACAAATCCTCAAATTAGCCACCATAGATATCATACAGAACACGTAGCATGCACATCGCCTAGGCCTATATCATATCAGAACTAATAAATTAACTTAGTTTAAGACCAAGGCTGAGGCTGTGACAAGGTTCCCCCCCCCCGAGTCAATTTGAGAGGCAATTTGAAGTGCCGACCTTGGAGCGACTTTGAGGCAGAGGGAGAGAGTAATTACACAGAGAAGGCTTCACAGAACCATTGAAGTGAGGAGAGAGAGAGTGTTTCATGGTGTATGGCCACTTGAGACCTACCGGTAAGCTATTACAGTAGGGCTATTGTGAATGCAAAAATGGTTGCTCCCTGGTTGCTTCACATGGTGTGGTATAGAATAGTGATATTTGACATTGGGTGTTTCAACATTCAGAGATTACCCAAACCAAATTCCTTATACAACAAAATCCCCTGAAAACCCAATTGTTTTAAGAGGAACAATCCTCTTTGAAGACCCAACAACAAAGGGCAATGGCGCCCTCCTCAGGAGAGGTTAAAAACTAGTCAACCAGATTATAACATGCAAAAATAAGCAGGACATGCTCAATGTACTAAGCCTACCACATCATTGATTTAAAAAAATACAATCCCAAGGTATGCGTAGCACAGATAACTAGTTCACCAGACACAGCCACTGGGTAAAATAAACACATCAAAGTCATTGAGTGCCACAAACGGAGAATCCAGCCTCTCCTCTAGTCTCCTCTCCTCTGTGTCAGGAAGTCAGTGGGCCTGGGGTGTATCAGTCCCATATCTGTCCCATATGCCCATAGTGGTAAATGGGGCTTTGTTATCTTACCAAGTCCTGGAAGGCCCTGGGTCCTCTGGGGGTGGGGTAAGGGCTTGGGGAGCCTTATCTCAGCAGGGGGCCTGGGTCTGTCACCTCTGTTTAGGTCCCCCTGTGCGGTGCCTGACCTAAATCAGCCTCTCGACTATGCAGGGCCAGCCCAGTGAGTCCACGCTGGCAGTTAAGAGGGCCGTTTGGCAAAGTGCTTAGACACTGGAGCCAGACTAGCCCTGACAGCTGTCAACAGAGACAAACATCCCAGCCTGACACAGACAGAGGACTGGGGTAGTGTGTACGGGGAAGTGTGTGTGTGGGAGTGGGGGGCTGCATGTGCACGTGTGTTGTCTTTGGTACAGTAGTGCCAGGTCTGGGTTGAAGCACTAGCGATACAGACACTGTGCACCGCAAGGCAAGCAGACACATTGTCAGGAATCATTTGGTGAATGGCAAAGCCGCAGCAAGCTGTCATGCTAGGCAAATCATAAATACCTATGTGCCCAAATCTTTTGAGTTCCCCCTGAAAGGAAAGCCCAGTGACTTGACCTGATTTTAAAACCATGTTCCTAAAAACACAAGCCCTCCTGGCAAAAGTGAAGAGTTTATTTTCGCTGCAGACAGTCTAAAAGAAGAAGGGACAATATGGTTCCTTGGTTGAGCAGTTCTGTTTATGTCTGAGGTCTGAAAACACCACTAAATGTGGTCTGGTTTGCAACTTCATCTGTAGGTTCTACAACTAAATGCATTGTTTCAATAATTCCTTACAATTAAACAAAATGCCGCTGTGTGTGTGTGTGTGTGTGTGTGTGTGTGTGTGTGTGTGTGTGTGTGTGTGTGTGTGTGTGTGAACGAATCAAACTGCCTAAATATGATTATAGGACTCCAGCAGCAGAATAATGATTTTAGCCTGAGAGAGAGAGAGAGGGAGAGGGAGAGAGAGATAGAGAGAGAGAGAGGGAGAGAGAGAGAGGGAGAGAGAGAGAGAGAGAGAGAGAGAGAGAGAGAGAGGGAGAGAGGGAGAGAGCGAGAGCGAGAGAGAGAGAGAAGTGGCTTGCCACATACTGTATGAGTAGAATCTGAATAATGTCCTATTTGCATTTGTATTTATTAAGGATCCCCATTAGCTGCCAAGGCAGCAGCTACTCTTCCTGGGGTCCAGCAAAATTAAGGCAGTTATACAATTTAAAAAACATTACAATACATTCACAGATTTCACAACACACTGCGTGCCCTCAGGCCCCTACTACACCACTACCACATATCTACAGTACAAAATCCATGTGTACGTGTGTGTATAGGGCATATGTGTCTGTGCCTGTGTTTGTGTTGCTTCACAGTCCCCACTGTTACATAAGGGGTATTTTTATTTGTTTGTTTAAATCTAATTTTACTGCTTGCATCAGTTACTTGATGTGGAATAGAGTTCCATGTAGTCATGGCTCTATGTAGTACTGTGCGCCACACATAGTCTGTTCTGGACTTGGGGACTGTGAAGAGACCTCTTGTGGCATGTCTTGTGGGGTATTTATAGGTCAAACAGACAGCTCGGTGCATTCAACATGTCAATACCTCTCATAAATACAAGTAGTGATGAAGTCAATCTCTCCTCCATTTTGAGCCAGGAGAGATTGACATGTATATTATTAATATTAGCTCTCTGTGTACATCCAAGGGCCAGCCGTGCTGCCCTGTTCTGAGCCAATTGCCCTTTTTGTGGCACCTGACAACACAACTGAACAGTAGTCCAGGTGCAACAAAACTAAGGCCTGTAGGACCTGCCTTGTTGATAGTGCTGTTAAGAAGGTAGAGCAGCGCTTTATTATGGACATAATTCTCCCCATCTTAGCTACTGTTGTATCAATATGTTTTGACCATGACAGTTTACAATCCAGGGTTACTCCAAGCAGTTTAGTCACCTCAACTTGCTCAATTTCCACATTATTTATTACAAGATTTAGTTGAGGTTTAGGGTGTAATGAATGATTTGTCCCAAATACAATGCTTTTAGTTTTACTAACTGTAAGTCGCTCTGGATAAGATGTACATGTAAATGTAGAAATATTTAGGACTAACCTATTCCTTGTCACCTACTCTGAAACTAACTGCAACTCTTTGTTAAGTGTTGCAGTCATTTCAGTCGCTGTAGTAGCTGACATGTATAGTGTTGAGTCATCCGCATACATAGACACATTGGCTTTACTCAAAGCCAGTGGCATGTCATTAGTAAATATTGAAAAAAGTAATGGGCCTAGACAGCTGACCTGGGGAATTCCTGATTCTACCTGGAATATGTTGGAGAGGCTTCCATTAAAGAACACCCTCTGTGTTCTGTTAGACAGGTAACTCTTTATCCACAATATACAGTGGGGGAAAAAAGTATTTAGTCAGCCACCAATTGTGCAAGTTCTCCCACTTAAAAAGATGAGAGAGGCCTGTAATTTTCATCATAGGTACACGTCAACTATGACAGACAAAATGAGAAAAAAAAATCCAGAAAATCACATTGTAGGATTTTTAATGAATTTATTTGCAAATTATGGTGGAAAATAAGTATTTGGTCAATAACAAAAGTTTCTCAATACTTTGATATATACCCTTTGTTGGCAATGACACAGGTCAAACGTTTTCTGTAAGTCTTCACAAGGTTTTCACACACTGTTGCTGGTATTTTGGCCCATTCCTCCATGCAGATCTCCTCTAGAGCAGTGATGTTTTGGGGCTGTCGCTGGGCAACACGGACTTTCAACTCCCTCCAAAGATTTTCTATGGGGTTGAGATCTGGAGACTGGCTAGGCCACTACAGGACCTTGAAATGCTTCTTACGAAGCCACTCCTTCGTTGCCCGGGCGGTGTGTTTGGGATCATTGTCATGCTGAAAGACCCAGCCACGTTTCATCTTCAATGCCCTTGCTGATGGAAGGAGGTTTTCACTCAAAATCTCACGATACATGGCCCCATTCATTCTTTCCTTTACACGGATCAGTCGTCCTGGTCCCTTTGCAGAAAACAGACCCAAAGCATGATGTTTCCACCCCCATGCTTCACAGTAGGTATGGTGTTCTTTGGATGCAACTCAGCATTCTTTGTCCTCCAAACACGACGAGTTGAGTTTTTACCAAAAAGTTATATTTTGGTTTCATCTGACCATATGACATTCTCCCAATCCTCTTCTGGATCATCCAAATGCACTCTAGCAAACTTCAGACGGGCCTGGACATGTACTGGCTTAAGCAGGGGGACACGTCTGGCACTGCAGGATTTGAGTCCCTGGCGGCGTAGCGTGTAACTGATGGTAGGCTTTGTTACTTTGGTCCCAGCTCTCTGCAGGTCATTCACTATGTCGCCCCTTGTGGTTCTGGGATTTTTGCTCACCGTTCTTGTGATCATTTTGACCCCACGGGGTGAGATCTTGCGTGGAGCCCCAGATCGAGGGAGATTATCAGTGGTCTTGTATGTCTTCCATTTCCTAATAATTGCTCCCACAGTTGATTTCTTCAAACCAAGCTGCTTACCTATTGCAGATTCAGTCTTCCCAGCCTGGTGCAGGTCTACAATTTTGTTTCTGGTGTCCTTTGACAGCTCTTTGGTCTTGACCATAGTGGAGTTTGGAGTGTGACTGTTTGAGGTTGTGGACAGGTGTCTTTTATACTGATAACAAGTTCAAACAGGTGCCATTAATACAGGTAACGAGTGGAGGACAGAGGAGCCTCTTAAAGAAGAAGTTACAGGTCTGTGAGAGCCAGAAATCTTGCTTGTTTGTAGGTGACCAAATACTTATTTTCCACCATAATTTGCAAATAAATTCATTAAAAATCCTACAATGTGATTTTCTGGATTTTTTTTCTCAATTTGTCTGTCATAGTTGACGTGTACCTATGATGAAAATTACAGGCCTCTCTCATCTTTTTAAGTGGGAGAACTTGCACAATTGGTGGCTGACTAAATACTTTTTTTCCCCACTGTAGCAGGGGATGTAAAGCCATAACACATAAATTTTTCCAGCAGCAGACTATGATCGATAATGTAAAAAGCTGCACTGAAGTCTAACAAAACAGCCCCCAAAATATTTTAATCATCGATTTCTCTCAGCCAATCATCAGTCATTTGTGTAAGTGCTGTGCTTGTTGAATGTCCTTTCCTATAAGCATGCTGAAAGTTTGTTGTCAATTTGTTTACTGTAAAATAATTGCAAAGAAAAAGCAATATCTCAGACTGGCCAATAAAAATAAAAGATTGAGATGAGCAGTCTGAGATATGGCTTTTTCTTTGCAACTCTGCCTAGAAGGTCAGCATCCCGGAGTCGCCTCTTCACTGTTGATGTTGAGACTGGTGTTTTGCGGATACAATTTAATGAAGCTGCAAGTTGAGGACCTGTGAGGCGTCTGTTTCTCAAACTAGACACTCTAATGTATTTGTCATCTTGCTCAGTTGTGCACCGGGGCCTCCCACTCCTCTTTCTATTCTGGTTAGAGCCAGTTTGCGTTGTTCTGTGAAGGGAGTAGTAGACAGCGTTGTACGAGATCTTCAGTTTCTTGGCAATTTCTCGCATTGGAATAGCCTTCATTTCTCAGAACAAGAATAGACTGACGAGTTTCAGAAGAAAGTTATTTGTTTCTGGCCATTTTGAGTCTGTAATCGAACCCACAATTTCTGATGCTCCAGATACTCAAATAGTCTCAAGAAAGCCAGTTTCATTGCTTCTTTAATCAGCACCACAGTTTTCAGCTGTGCTAACATAATTGCAAAAGGGTTTTCTAATGATCAATTAGCCTTTTAAAATTATAAACTTGGATTAGCAAACACAACATGCCATTGGAACACAGGACTGATGGTTGCTGATAATGAGCCTCTGTACGCCTGTGTAGATATTCCATTAAAAATCAGCCATTTCCAGCTACAATAGCCATTTACAACATTAACAATGTCTACACTGTATTTCTGATCAATTTGATGTTATTTTAATGGACAACAAAATTGCTTTTCTTTCGAAAACAAGGACAATTCTAAGTGACCCCAAACTTTTGAACGGTAGTGTACACTACCGGTCAAAAGTTTTAGAACACCTACTCATTCAAGGGTTTTTCTTTATTTTTACTATTTTCTACATTGTAGCATAAGAGTGAAGACATCAAAACTATGAACATATGGAATCAAGTAGTAACCAAAAAAGTGTTAAACAAATCAAAATATATTTTATATTTGAGATTCTTCAAATAGCCACCCTTTGCTTTGATGACAGCTTTGCACACTATTGGCATTATCTCAACCAGCTTCATGAGGTAGTCACCTGGAATGCATTTCAATTAACAGGTGTGCCATCTTAAAAGTTAATTTGTGGAATTTATTTCCTTCTTAATGTATTTGAGCCAATCAGTTGTGTTGTGACAAGGTAGGGGGGGGGGGGGGGGGGGGGGGGGGTGTATACAGAAGATAGCCCTATTTGGTAAAAGATCAAGTCCATATTATGGCAAGAACAGCTCAAATAAGCAAAGAGAAATGACAGTCCATCATTACTTTAAGACATGAAGGTCAGTCAATACGGAACATTTCAATAACTTTTAAAGTTTCTTTAAGTGCAGTCGCAAAAACCATCAAGTGCTATGATGAAACTGGCTCTCATGAGGACCGCCACAGGAATGGAAGACCCGGAGTTACCTCTGCTGCAGAGGATAAGTTCATTGGAGTTACCAGCCTCAGATAAATGCTTCACAGAGTTCAAGTAACAGACACATCTCAACATCAACTGATCAGAGGAGACTGTGTGAATCAGGCCTTCATGGTCGAGTTGCTGTAAAGAAACCACTACTAAAGGACACCAATAAGAAGAAGAGACTTGCTAGGCCAAGAAACACGAGCAATGGACATTAGACCGGTGGAAATGTGTCCTTTGGGCTGGAGTCCAAATTTGAGATTTTTGCTTCCAACTGCCGTGTCTTTGTGAGATGCGGTGTGAGTGAACGGACGATCTCCGCATGTGTATTTCCCACCGTAAAGCATGGAGGAGGAGATGATATGATGTGGGGGCGCTTTGCTGGTGACACTGTATGTGATTTATTTAGAATTCAAGGCACACTTAACCAGCAAGGCTACCACAGCATTCTGCAGCGATATGCCATCCCATCTGGTTTGGGCTTAGTGGGACTATCATTTGTTTTTCAACATGTCAATGTTCCTCCACGCTGTGTAAGGGCTATTTTACCAAGAAGGAGAGTGATGGAGTGCTGTATCAGATGACCTGGCCTCCACAATCCCCCGACCTCAACCCTATTGGCCAACGTGCAATCACTGGAGAATAAACTGGATGAGCTCAGTTCGAGACTATCCTACCAACGGGACATTAAAAACGGTAATATCTTATGTTTCACCGAGTCGTGGCTGAATGACGACACGGATAATATACAGTTGGCTGGTTTTCCGGGCATCGGCAAGACAGAACAGCTACATCCGGTAAGATGAGGGGTGGGGGTGTGTGTCTATTTGTCAATAACAGCTGGTGCACGACGTCTAAAATTAAGGTAGTGTCGAGGTATTGCTTGCCTGAGGTAGAGTACCTCATGATAAGCTGTAGACCTCACTATGTACCAAGAGAGTTTTCATCTATATTTTTCGTAGCCGTCTATTTACCACAACAAACCGACGCTGGCACTAAGACCGCACTCAATGAGCTGTATGAGGCCATAAGCAAACAAGAAAATGCTCATCCAGAAGTGGTGCTCCTTGTGGCCAGGGACTTTAATGCAGGCAAACTTAAATCGGTTTTACCTCATTTTTACCAGCATGTCACATGTGCAACCAGAGGGGAAAAAAACTCTAGACCACTTTTACTCCTCACACAGAGACGCGTACAAAGCTCTCCCTCGCCCTTTGGAAAATAATTATATCCTCCTGTTTCCTCCTTACAAGCAAAAAATTAAGCAAGAAGTACCAGTGACTCGCTCAATACGGAAGTGGTCAGATGACGCGGATGCTACACTACATGACTGTTTTGCTAGCACAGACCGGAATATGTTCCGGGATTCATCCAATGGCATTGAGGAGTATACCACCATAGTCACCGGCTTCATGAATAAGTGCATTGATGACGTCGTCCCCACAGTGACAGTACGTACATATCCCAACCAGAAGCCATGGATTACAGGCAACATCCGCACTGAGCTAAAGGCTAGAGCTGCCACTTTCAAGCAGCGGGACACTAATCCGGACGCTTATAAGAAATCTCGCTATGCCCTCAGACGAACCATCAAACAGGCAAAGCGTCAATACAGGACTAAGATTGAAACCTACTACACCGGCTCTGACGATCGTTGGATGTGGCAGGGCTTACAAACTATTACGGACTACAAAAGGGAAACCCAGCCGCGAGCTGCCCAGTGATGCGAGCCTACCAGATGGGCTAAATGCTTTTTATGCTCGAATCGAGGCAAGCAACACTGGAGCATGCATGAGAGCACCAGCTGTTCCAGACGACTGTGTGATCACGCTCTCCGTAGCCGATGTGAGCAAGACCTTTAAACAGGTCAACATTCACAAGGCCGCGGGGCCAGACGGATTACCAGGACGTGTACTCAGAGCATGCGGGGACCAACTGGCAAGTGTCTTCACTGACATTTTCAACCTCTCCCTGACCGAGTCTGTAATACCTACATGTTTCAAGCAGACCACCATAGTCCCTGTGCCCAAGAAAGTGATGGTAACCTGCCTAAATGACTACCGCCCCGTAGCACTCACGTTGGTAGCCATGAAATGCTTTGAAAGGCTAGTCATGGCTCACATCAACACCATCATCCCAGAAACCCTAGACCCACTCCAATTCACATCCTGCCCCAACAGATCCACAGATGACGCAATCTCAATCACACTCCACACTGCCCTTTCCCACCTGGACAAAAGGAACACCTATGTGAGAATGCTGTTCATTGACTACAGCTCAGCGCTCAACACCATAGTGCCGACACAGCTCATCACTAAGATAAGGACCCTGGGACTAAACACCTCCCTCTGCAACTGGATCCTGGACTTCCTGACGGGCCGCCCCCAGGTGGTAAGGGTAGGCAACAACACATCTGCCATGCTGATCCTCAACACGGGGCCCCTCAGGGGTGCGTGCTTAATCCCCTCATGTACTTCCTGTTCACCCACAACTGCGTGGCCAAGTATGACTCCAACACCATCATTAAGTTTGCTGACGACACAACAGTGGTAGGCCTGATCACACCCCCATTCACATCGACGGGGCTGTAGTGGAGCGGGTCAAGAGTTTCAAGTTCCTTGGTGTCCACATCACCAACAAACTATCATGGTCCAAACACACCAAGAAAGTTGTGAAGAGGGCACGACAACGCCCTTTCCCCCTCAAGATAATAAAAAAGATTTGGCATGGGTCCTCAGATCCTCAAAATTTTATACAGCTGCACCATCGAGAGCATCCTGACCGGTTGCATCACCGCCTGGTATGGCAACTGCTCGGCATCCGACTGTAAGGCGCTACAGAGGGTAGTGCGTAAGGCCCAATACATCACTGGGGCCAAGCTTCCTGCCATCCAGGACCTATATACTAGGCGGTGTCAGAGGAAGGCCCAAAAATGTGTCAAAGACTACAGTCACCCAAGTCATAGAGTGTTCTCTTTGCTACCACACGGCAAGCAGTACCGGAGCGCCAAGTCTAGGTCCAAAAGGCTCCTTAACAGCTTCTATCCCCAAGCCATAAGACTGCTGAACAATTAATCAAATGGCCACCCAGACTATTTTCATTGACACCCTCCCCCCTTTGTTTTCACACTGCTTCTACTCGCTGCTTATTATGTATGCATAGTCCCTTTACCCCTACCTAGATTTAGATTTTTGTCATTTAGCAGACACTCTTATCCAGAGTGACTACTGTACATGTACAAATTACCTAAACTAACATGTACCCCCGCATATTGACTCGGTACCGGTACCCCCTGTATATAGCCTCATTATTGTTATTTTATTGTGTTACTTTTTTATTTTATTTTATTTAGTAAATATTTTCTTAACTCAACTTTCTTTAAACTGCATTGTTGTTTAAGGGCTTGTAAGTAAGCATTTCACTGTAAGGTCTACACCTGTTGTATTAGGAGCATTTGACAAATAACATTTTATTTGATTTGAGTCCATAGCGTTCTATATCTACCGGCGAGTGATGAAGTTTACACTTGTATGCAATTTACAACTAAATGTTTGCCATCAGATATCTTATAATGGCTTTCTGTCAGAAGTCAAAGAGCTCTGGATGAGTAATTTGTATAGTTGCCATTTTTTCCCTGTGCTTCCTACTAGCGTTTTTTCTTCTCCTCAGTTCTTCTCCCATCTGCTCTGTGTACACATGCTACTCTTCCTTCAGAAAAGGATGTATCACAATTTTGTTCATTTGCACAATTTCTCTCGTTCACTTTCACTTGTAAATGTCCACACTCACCGGAAATGACATTTCAGTAGCTACTAGCTATGCTTGTATAATTTATGAGTTGGATTTGCCCGTCTTTGCAATTAGTTAATGTTTGTTTTCGCTCATTAGTATTTAGCTAACAGCGTCTATGTTATTTCGCTATTTGTTTGTGCTAATTTTGTTAGCATTCTGGCAGTAATAGAGGCCTAATTTGTTTTTCTCTCGCGTTTTTAGCGCCTCCTTGTGTGCCATGCCGGTAATACTGTAAATACTGGGACGAGAGAAGGATGGAATGACGACATAAAAATATGGATACCGCCCAAGCCCACTGTGATCCCCCTGTCTCCCTCTCCCTCCCTCCATGGGTCTCTAATCCCCCATTCTTCATTTTGGTACCCTGTTGGAGCGAGGGATAATGTTATATTTTAAAGCCGCCATCCCGGGGGGTATTATTCAACATTAAATTATGAGGACTGACCGACGACCGCCATCCAATAATCAGGCATGGAGGAGAACCAACGGCAGCCGCCCACTATGCTTCAAACAGCCCAACTATACTTTAAGAGAAACCCTTAAAACAGACACACAACAACAGCACAGCAGAATCAGGGAGTAGACTAGCATGGTCCCAGATCTGTATGTGACAGATAGATAGCCAGAGGAGTTGGCTAATGTGAATGTGTACAGACACACTCACACACACACACACACACACACACACACACACACACACACACACACACACACACACACACACACACACACACACACACACACACACACACACACACACACAGAGAAACTCTCTCACAGTAAGGGAAGAAGAGTTAAAAGGGAGGGAGAGTTAGGTGAGGTCACGTATTGACTCTCTTTGTGGAGCTCCAGTCATTGATTGAAGTCAGCAAGAGTCATTGATTAGATGACAAATTAAGTTAACGTACTTCTCCTAGATCTCCCAACCCCCCTCCAGATGACAGCTCTCCCTGGTTGCTTCCCAAATGGCACCCTATTCCATATATAGTGCCAGTGGCGGCTCCTGAAAAAATTCTAAGGGGGGGCAATTTTTCTGATGATTTAGGTGACCTACACACATTTAAAAAAAGATATGTCCAGCAACAACATGAAGACAGGGGCAGCATATAAGTCAATACCAGAAGCATTTATTGACTGATCTCAAAAGTGTTGGCTTACAAAAGCAAAATAAGTTATCACAGTAAAAATAATCAAGGGTGTTCTTTCACATTCCTCAACACTGCATAAACAATATGCATTTCCATAAAACACCTCATCTAATTGTGCCACAAAGTTGACAAGTCCAAGAAAAATACCAGGGTTGGTGGAGCCCTCAGTTTCATCTTTGCCTCGCAAAGCTAACTCAAACACTCCGCAAAACTTCACACACTGGATTAGCCGGCTGAGGATGTGGCGGTTCTTGCTAACCTCATCGTTGTGGCGGCGGACAGCTAGCCTGTATCCCTCATCCAGTTGAGTGGCAATGTTCACTCTCCCCAAAGCAGACAATCTCAAACAGCTATCCATGTGGGTCTTTGACAGCTCATGTTTCTTAATCTTTTCTGAAAGATGGTGCATGTCCGTTACACCAGTCGCTGTCCAAGCGGTGCTGTCTGCCGTGCCGCCTTCAGGGTGAAAGACTAAGCAGGGGTAGCAGAAGACTGCATTAGCTACATCGCAGCCTGCTAGCCAGGTTTTTCGTTCGTACCAATTTTTGGAAAATCCTCGGGTGTAGGACTTTCCCCCTTTAGTAGAAACCTGTTGAATTATAAAATTTGGTCTGGGAGGTCCTACTTGTTTTGTTGCCAATTTATCTTGATTTGTTCGCCGACAAAAATGAACTTCTTTCAAAGAGACAATCGAGTTGCACTGAACGCTAGCCATCTTGACAGTAGTACGTGAATTGATTGACGCTGCTACCCGCTCTTTTCTTAGTTACGTTCATGGTTATGTTACGTATGACGAAAGCGCGTAAGTGCAAGCCCTCCCGGAACCCATAGAGATTGTATTGAAAGCTCTGATATTTGAAAAAAAAAGATTTTACATGAGAGTCTATGAGAGACTTCTGGGGCGATTTTCAACCTGACTGAAATCGCCCCAAAAGGGGCGGGGCCATTTGAAGCACGACTTTAGCCTGATTGGACATTTAGTGGCAGATCAGACGTCTAGATTAGAACACTGATAACTACTGTTGCCGTGATATAATTGATAAGAAAAAAAATCCCTTCCTTTTCCCGTTTGGCAGTGCGTCGCCCATATCGCCCTAATGAACACACCGCCCCTGTATAGTGGACTACTTTTGACCAGGGCCCATGTTACTACATAGGGAAAAGAGATGCAGCCCCTCTCTCCTCCACATCTCCTATGGTAGTTCTCCTAGAACTTAGTTCCAGCCCCCCTCTACAAGATACCTCTCCCTTCTCTAGTCTCCACATCTCCTGACTGACAGCCTGAGCACTGGATAGGAATGTCAAGTCAGGTGTAGACTAGGGAGACCTAAGTACGTTTAGGACTTTAGGAAACTAAACACAAAGAAAGAGAAGGGCATGAGAGAGAAAATGCATGCTAAAAATGTATTAGAAGAGAGAAGAGAGGGGGGAAAGAAAAAAGTAAGAAAGAGATGAGAGGGAGAGGAAGAGAGAGGGGGGATAAGAGAGAGGGAGATAAGAGAGAGGGGGATAAGAGAGAGGAGGATAAGAGAGAGAGGGGGATAAGAGAGAGAGGGGGATAAGAGAGAGGGGGATAAGAGAGAGGGGGATGAGAGAGAAGGGGATAAGAGAGAGGGGGATAAGAGAGAGAGGGGATAAGAGAGAGGGGGATAAGAGAGAGGGAGATAAGAGAGAGGGAGATAAGAGAGAGAGGGATAATAGAGAGGGGGGATAAGAGAGAGGGGGATAAGAGAGAGGGAGACAAGAGAGAGGGAGATAAGAGAGAGGGAGATAAGAGAGAGGGAGATAAGAGAGAGAGGGGGATAAGAGAGAGGGGGATAATAGAGAGGGAGATAAGAGAGAGAGGGGGATAAGAGAGAGGGGGATAAGAGAGAGGGGGATATAAGAGAGATGGAGAATAGAGATGGTGAGAGACAACTGGAGACAATAGGGAAGCTTTTAACCTTTGCCAAAGAAGAAAATTGCTCTGGCAGACACACACACACTGTGTCCATCAGTGGCGTTAGTCTGTGATTTCCCCTGCTCCCCGGGCCAGTCTCTGTAGTCTAGTGTAGTGTAGTGGGGGGCAGCTGTTGGGTACCCTGCTTAACAATTGCCTAATTTACCTCCCAGCTTGATCTCTACCCAACACAGGTGCTGTCTTGGCACCGTAGCACTGTTACCATGGAGATACACTCAGGTGGGATGCCATGTCCAAGTTACCCAGCCTGCTCTGATCCAGGGATGCCCAGATCATCATCATTAACTAACATAAAAAGACGGCCAAACCAGTCACAGCTGTATGGGATTGATGGTACACGCAGGATAAATATGGACATGAGTGCCCCCTAGTGGTTTGAAAGCACAACTGCAGTGCCGACTGAGGAATACATCCAATAAGAGCTCCTTTCTCCTGAAGTGTGCATTTGTTCAATACTTAAATCTAAAAGCATTGGATTGTTGAAGGTATGGGATAGTGGGAATTTGCACCATATTTCGTATTCCAGTCATGTCCTTTCAAATCAGTAAAGGGAACTTAGTGAACAAGTGCATACTTTAGGAGGAAGGAGAGATAATTGGGACATAGCGACTGAACTACTATGCACCTGACATATAACACCGACAACACAGAACACCTTACTCAGCAGAATCTACAGTAATGAGCTTTTGTGTTAGTAGCCCTTAGAGTTTCCCTTGGCCCATGTCATCACTAAGTATTTTGGTGTGTGTGTGTGTGTGTGTGTGTGTGTGTGTGTGTGTGTGTGTGTGTATAGACAGACAGATAATCCCCCTGTACAAAGTTGGTGATCTTTCACCAATCTAACAGTTACTTCACATCTCTCCCAGGCCCTGTCAACCAGTGGTGTAGTGCTATTTCTTTAGGTGAGGGAGCGCCCCAAAAAATGCAAAAGACGTCATAATTTCCTCAAAGTTTGTACCGACAGATGTAGTCAATTGAATAGCCTGTCATTATAGAATTAGCATAAAATGCATCCTCCAATTGCAACGTCTGCCTATACATATTGTCTCATGAAGAAAAAAATAGTTATACCCTCAAACACCAAGTTAGGCATAGGCTACCTCATTTCAAAATAGGCCATCATCACTGTCAATCGTGAATGATAATTCTTCACGTTTCACAGGTGAAATTTCCAAACTGCATCTCCATGCCAATCAATTGATTGAACTCAATCATTTTCATGTGAATATGCATTTATATTCTGGAATTACTGTTTCGTGAGTGAATTAGATCAGATGGTGTTAACAAACTATTAGCCTTTCTTGTATTTTGTTTCAATCAAAGCATATATCCTGCCTCCTGGTGCGCTCTGAGTTTTGCTGCATACATTTTGTTGTTGTTGACTATTCAGCTTCAGCTAACCATCCTAAAATCTCATTAGAAATTAGGAGGTTTTTTTGGTGTAACAGTTACGTTATAGGCCTATAATGCAATGCTATTATATTCGGTTCTGTTAGGTAAAATGCTAATTAATCATTATTTGATCTTGCAAGACATTGATTCAGCTTTGATCTAACTTTACTAAACGAGCACCAAGTGATATTATTATTGTTATTACAAATATAAGATTAAGTGATGAGTATGACTATTAGGCTTAGGAAACAGATCTTGATGAGATGTCATTTTAAGCGATTGGAGTACCCTTACCTACCTCTAGGCTGATATACATATTTATTAGGTTTGTAATTCTATCGTTTTTCATGGAATTTTAGTGGTAATTAAATATAATTTATTTCGAATTTATCCAAATTAATTTTCCAGAAATAGTTTTACAAACTCCTTGTATTGTCAAATTGAAAAAAGTGAGGGAGTGCCGCTCCTCCGCACTCCAGCAGCACTACACCCCTGCTTTCAACACACATTATGGTCCACAAGTGTGTGTATGTTCTATGTGTGTGTCAGTGGAGGCTGGTGGGAGGAGCTATAGGAAGATGGGCTCATTGTAATGGCTGGAATGGAATAAATGGAACGGTATCAACCATATGGATACCACGTTTGACTCCATTCCATTTATTCCATTCCAGCCATTACAATGAGTCCATCCTCCTATAGCTCCTCCCACCAGCCTCAACTGGTGTGTGTGTATTGCATGTTTATATGTGTGCACCAGTCCCCCATTGGCACCTGCGCTGAGGCAACTTTGCGAAAGATATCACAATGTAACAGATGATGATAAGATGAAATTGCTGTTGTAAACCCCATGGCCCTCTATGTAGACTGCTGAGGTAGCAGCCAGACTGATTGGTGATTGGCTGCATCATGACCTTATGGGTGCTTTATTAACTCACATGTCACTTAATGTAATGCTTTGTGACAGTCGCTGCACTGTAAAAACAAATCATGTCGTTTTTACGGTAACTTACTGGGAACAATTTACCTGTAAGTTACTGTACAGAAAAAGTATAGTATGTTACTGTAAATTCCCCCAAAAACGTTGGTTTAACACTAAGAGGACATTAGAATAACATTTATAGTAATGTACTGTTAAACCAAAGTTTCTTCGGAATTTACGGTAACATACTGTACCTTTTTTGACAGTAAATTCCAGGTAAATGGCTGCCAGTAAGTTGCCGTAAAAACAACCGTTTATGTTTTTATTTTTTACAGTGCAGCGACTACAACAAAGCATTACCAAAGTGACATGTGAGTTAATAAAGCACTCATAAGGTCATGATGCAGCTAATCACCCAACAGTCTGGCTGCTACCTCAGCAGTCTACCCAGACTTGTTTTTTACAGTGTGGAGAACCACCTTCTGCCAGGGATCTCCCCGTATGTCCTTACACACACACACACACACACACACACACACACACACACACACACACACACACACACACACACACACACATACATACATACATACATACATACATACATACATACATACATACATACATACACATACACATACACATACACATACACATACACATACACACACACACACACACACACACACACACACACACACACACACACACACACACACAAACATTAGCCTGTGGGTTATGGAAGGGGGAGAGGGAGACACACACACACTGTCTGGCACACACCACACCACTGAACTCGTCTCATTCCAAATATAATTGTTTCTGTAAACAAGAAAACTGAAAGGTGAAAATTCTATAGCATATTCTGTGGAACTGAAAGAAAATAAGACCTTACATTTTTACAGTATACAGACATACTGTGTGGTTGAACTATTCAAAATTCAATGCAATGAACACTAAACATATGATTACAATGTCCACACATTTTTTATGGTGTTATACACAAGCAGCTTTGTTTTTCATTCAACACATAGGGAAACCACCTGACATTTGTAAGTGTAAGAGAATTTGAAATGTTTTCAAATGTGCTGCCAGCATACTGGATAAAAACGTCTGCTAGACACACATTTAGTGGCACTAACATACACCAACCACTAGAGGGAAGAGACATGCCATTTTTAACTGGAAACAAGCCGAAAGGGCTTGGTCTTGGACCATCTTTAAAGCTACAAATCGAAAAAAAATCTTCTCATATTCAGATTTAATATGAAATCAAAACAATAAACTGATCCATCAAAATAAAATACATATTATTGTTGCATTAATAACATCATAGTGATTATGGATTGCAGCCACACCTGGTACAATCTCTATCTTAAAGATGTTACATGTGGTTCTGAGGGGAATGGTAGCAGATGGAATATTTCACCAACAGACCTGACACATAGACCATCCATGCTCTGGACCAAAAACACGTGCAGCCACTAACTCTAACCACATTGCATGGTACAGTATATTACTCATACTTGTTTTTGTGTAGATACCCCAGACAGTACAATGATAATTTGTGTGCTTATAGAAAATGAGTGTTACAAAGAAATACTGGGTATGTCCCAAATTCCCTATACAGTGCACTACTTTTGACCAGGACCCATAGTGCACTACAAAGGGAATAGGGTGCCATTAGGGACGTACAACTATCAGCAGTAATGAGGCTACTTGTTCCACCAATCATCAAGACCATGTTGTGAAGATCCTGAGATTGTTACTGGTGCTTGAGACAGAGCAGAGTGTAACCACGACTACCCATAATGGCCACTTGAGGAGGCAATGGGGTGAAAAATCCTGTTTCTGCCTTCTCCTTAACTCTGTGATGTGACATGTTCAAAACCTTTCTGTGTGAGATGTGTCTAACCTGAGTAAGAATGAGTGTGAGTGTGAGTGCGAGAGAGAGAGAGAGAGAGAGAGACAGAGAGAGACAGAGAGAGAGAGAGAGAGAGAGAGAGAGCAAGAGAGAGAGAGAGAGAGAGAGAGAGAGAGAGAGAGAGAGAGAGAGAGAGAGAGAGAGAGAGAGAGAAATCAGTGTGAGACTGAAAGACAGAACTGCACAAAAAGCTCCCTGCACAACATCTGCTGTGGTCTAAAATACTCGACAACCATGTCCATACACTCCTGGACACACACAGCATTGACTGTCTATAGGCCTTTGGACTGTTTGTCTGGTCTGGTCTGGGTAGCAGACTTAAGCCAACCACAACTAGACGGACATGTTCCAGCGCCTAGATTTATAACGTGCCATCAATCACGGCTGAGTTTCTGAAACGTAGCTGAATGCTGGCCAAGCTTCACACTCCTTCTATTCAAATGTATTGGCAGGGTGTGGACTCAACATATTCAATGATAACAGATGCACTGAAGCGCTCATGAACTCCTCTATTATTCAACTCTGATAGCTTTCCATATGCAACAACACCCTTGCAAATAACAGCTTTGTGTCACTGTCTATTCACTGGGTCTGCATCCCAAATGGCAACCTATTCTCTATACAGTGCACTACTTTTGTCCAAAGTCTTACGGGCCCTGGTCAGAAGTACTGCACTTAAATAAGGAATAGGCTGCCATTTGGGACACAGACAACATCAACACACATGGTGCTCAGCTTCTCCCTGGTTCCCATGGTGACTGAGCCATAAAGGTTTGTTGATTGTTTCACTCAAGGTTCGCTAAATTATTCTTAAAAGGATTCTTTCATAATATGACACCGTCTGTCTGCTACAGTGTTTGGAAATTAGTCCTGATTGTTTGAGCACAAAGAGCACAAGATTGGGTCTGATAATCCTTAGCAAACCCACAGCGCTGAATCCTACAGTACCGATATGAAATACACAGAGAGTGGACATGAACACGTGGAGATTACTCCACTACTAGCTTTGCCAATTAACAACTATTAAGATCAAATTCAACCCCATGCATTTCCTCTATAGCTGGGAAATAAATGGCTAACCAACTGCAGCTTCACATAGTACATAGCCATGACAACCATTACTCCTGATTAAATCAATATAATGATCATATATGACAGTGCCCCAAATGGCAACCTATTCCCTATATTGTGCACTACTTTTGACCAGAGCCCTATGGCCCGTGGTCAAAAGAATTGCACTATATAAGAAATTGAGTGCCATTTGGGACACAAGCCTAAAATAACTAGAAGGAAGTCTCTCTGCAGGTCTGTTAGCCTGTTTTGGGCCCTGGCTGGGCTCTGGGCTGCTTCGGCTGGCATACTGTTTCTATTAAAGGTAGAGAGAGAGAGAGAGAGAGAGAGAGAGAGAGAGAGAGAGAGAGAGAGAGAGAGAGAGAGAGAGAGAGAGAGAGAGAGAGAGAGAGAGAGAGAGAGAGAGAGAGAGAGAGAGAGAGAGAGAGAGAGAGAGAGAGAGAGAGAGAACAGAGAGAGGAGAGAGAGACAGAGAGAGAGAAGAGAGAGAGAGAGAGAGAGAGAGAGAGAGAGAGAGAGAGAGAGAGAGAGAGAGAAGAGAGACAGAGAGAGAAGAGAGAGAGAGAGAGAGAGAGAGAGAGAGAGAGAGAGAGGAGAGAGAGACAGAGAGAGAGAAGAGAGAGAGAGAGAGAGAGACAGAGACAGAGACAGAGAGAGAGAGAGAGAGAGACAGAGACAGAGAGAGAGAGAGAGACAGAGAGAGAGAGACAGAGAGTGAGAGAGACAGAGAGAGAGAGAGACAGAAGAGAGAGGGGGTGAAGATAAGCATATACTGGAACAAATGAGGTCATTAACCCACTCCCTGCCCAGAGAGAGAGGGAGAGAGAGAGAGAGAGAGAGAGAGACAGAGGTGAGGGTAAGAGGGAGAGAGAGAGATGTAGAAAGAGAGAGAGAAAGAAAGACAAAGAGAGAGAGGAGAGATGTGGTGGGAGAGAAAGAAGGAGAGATGGGGGAGAGTTAACAGTTTAGGCATATGAGGTGTAGTCAGTGTAGGAATGGGGGGATAGAGGGATAGACAGAGCAGATAGAAAGAGGAGAGGAAAGAGGAGAGCGGGTCTTTCACAACGATTAACAATGGAAACATGATTCCAGTTATAGGAGTTCAAAAGCCTTATGTGAGGACTATAACATGACATGGGTGTTTTACCACGCTCGTATAACACAAGAGAACACACACACATAGTGTACAGACCATGAGACCACATCATGGGGCAAGCCACATTAACACACCTACAGGCCAACCAACAAACTGAGTGTGTCAGCACACACTGACTGTCTTCTAAATATATTATGACAAATTGAAGGGTCAAGTCATGTTAAATGTCCTCAAGTCCATGTGACATAATAGCTGAATGGATGGTACTGTTACTGCTGCACCACAGTCACAAGCTGACCCTACAAACACACTCCTGAGTATCTAAACTGCTACAGATGTCTGTCAAGGGAGTGTGCCTATCCTGAACTACCCTCCTTTACAGACCTACTCTAGTCAGGAATACCTACTGTATGACAAATGCAAATCAACCACTGTTGAATATAAAGACAGCCTTTAACCAGCCTATCCCCTCCTATTTTACCCCAGGGACAGACAACCCTGTTAGGTTGGTTTGAGTCTCTTCCTGCCTCTCTTAAACAGTGGCCTTCCCTGGTGCATAGCATGGGCTATGTTCCAGGCAGCATGACAGGGCTATGTTCCAGGCAGCATGACGGGGCTATGTTCCAGGCAGCATGACTATATTGTACTTAAGTCTCCGCGAACGCACACGCTTACGCACACGCACAGACGCAGACATGCGCATTCTGTCTTGCTGTATCACCGCCTGGTATGGCAACTGCACCATCCGCAACTGCAAGGCTCTCCAGAGTGTGGTTCAGTCAGCACAACACATCATCGGGTTCACACTGCCTGCCTTCCAGGACATCTACAGAACCCGGTGTCACAGGAAGGACAAGAAGATCATCAAGGACCTCAGCCACCCGAGCAACGGCCTGTTCACACTGCTACCATCTAGGAGGTGGAGACAGTACAGGTGCATCAAAGCTGGGACTGAGAGACTGAAAAACAGCTTCTATCTCCAGGCCATCAGACTGTTAAACAGTCACCACTAGCCGGCCTCCACCCAGTACCCTGCCCTGAACTTAGTCACTGTTACTAGCTGGCTACCACCTGGTACTCTACCCTGAACCTTAGAGACTGCTGCCCTATGTACATAGTAATTTAACACTGGTCACTTTAATAACATTCATATACTGTTTTACACTACCGTTCAAAAGTTTGGGGTCATTTAGAAATGTCCTTGTTTTCCATGAAAACATACATGAAATGAGTTTGAATAGGAAATATAGCAAAATGATTAGGACATGTAGTCATTGACAAGGTTAGAAATAATGATTTTTAATTGAAATAATAATTGTGTCCTTCAAACTTTGCTTTCATCAAATAATCCTCCATTTGCAGCAATTACAGCCTTGCAGACTTTTGGCATTCTAGTTGTCAATGTGTTGAGGTAATCTGAAGAGATTTCACCCCATGCTTCCTGAAGCACCTCCCACAAGTTGGATTGGCTTGATGGGCACTTCTTACGTACCATACAGTCATGCTGCTCCCACAACAGCTCAATAGGGTTGAGATCCGGTGACTGTGTTGGCCACTCCATTATAGACAGAATACCAGCTGACTGCTTCTTCCCCAAATAGTTATTGCATAGTTTGGAGCTGTGCTTTGGGTGATTGTCCTGTTGTAGGAGGAAATTGGCTCCAATCAAGTGCCGTCCACAGGGTATGGCATGGCGTTGCAAAATGGAGTGATAGCCTTCCTTCAAGATCCCTTTTACCCTGTACAAATCTCCCACTTTACCAACACCAAAGCACCCCCAGACCATCACATTGCCTCCACCATGCTTGACAGATGGCATCAAGCACTCCTCCAGCATCTTTTCATTTGGTCTGCATCTCACAAATGTTCTTCTTTGTGATCCGAACACCTCAAACTTTCGATTTGTCTGTCTATATCACTTTTTCCAAATCTTCCTCTGTCCAGTGTCTGTGTTCTTTTGTCCATCTTAATCTTTTTATTTTTATTGGCCAGTCTGAGATATGTATTTTCTTTGCAACTCTGCCTAGACCAGGGGTGTCAAACTCATTTTAGCTCAGGGGCCACATGGAGGAAAATCTATTCCCAAGTGGGCCGGACCGGAAAAATCATGGTATATATAACTTAAAAACAACAACTTCAGATTGTTTTCTTTGTTTTAATACGATCAACATACAACATAAAGCTGGAGCCTGAGGACAGTGTGTCCAAAATAGTACAAGCACAACATCACTATTAATCATAAAACACGTCAAGTTTATTTGAAAATTCTAAAGAAAAAGAACACACAAACACACAATGCCTCAGTGATTAACAGAACTGTTTCACAGATCACAGAACTATATCAGGGTGTCATTTCTCAGGCAGAAATGTAGATAAAAAATAATGAAATCCTGTTCCCCAAACAAGTGCAAGAACCACAGAGTCAAGAATAGGTTAAATATACAAATAAAATAAAATCAATTAAAAACAATAGCACATCAACATAAAAACATATAAACATAAAGCTGGAGCCTGAGGACAGTGTCCAAAAGCACAACATCACTATTAATCATAAAACACCTCAAGTTATTTGAAAGTTCTGAGGACAAAGAACACACAAACACACAATGCCTCAGTGATTCACAGAAGTATATCACAGATCACAGAACTATATCAGGGTGTCATTTCTCAGGCAGAAATGTAGATAAAAATAATGAAATCCTGTTCCCCAAACAAGTGCAAGAACCACAGAGTCAAGAATAGGTTAAATATACAAATAAAATAAAATCAATTAAAAACAATAGCACATCAACATAAAAACATATAAACATAAATCTGAAAGCGTTGCTCAAACTCCCGTAACAGTCCAGTTATTTTATCTTTGAACCGCTTCATGTCTGCCACATGTTGGGTCGCGCACACATTTTTCAGACAGGGGAAGTGAGCTGCATCACCACCGGCAAGTTGCGTCTCCCACAATGACAGCTTCAACTTGAAAGAACGTATGCTGTCATAATACTGCGTGACAACTTTGTTGCGCCCTTGCAGCTGTTTGTTCAAGTTATTCAGGTGCTCTGTAACATCCACCATAAATGCAAGGTCCGGCATCCATTCTGCGGAATGAAATTCTAACACTGGTTTGCCCTTTTCTTCCATGAACTGTTCAATTTCTTCTCGTAAATCAAAGAAACGCCTCAGCACAGCACCTCGGCTTAACCATCTTACCTCAGTGTGGTATGGCAGGCCATAGATGTGGTCTTTCTCTCTGAGAAGGCTGTCAAACTGACGGTGATTCAGGCTTCTGGATCGGATGAAATTAACAGTTTGGATGACCACCTTCATGACGTTATCCATCTTTAATGACTTGCAACACAAAGCCTCCTGGTGCAAAATACAGTGAAAAGTAAAAGAATCACGTCCTCCATTTGCAGATTGCACTTTCTCTCTGAACTTTGTCACAACGCCTGCTTTTTTCCCGATCATTGAGGGCGCACCATCTGTAGCCAGGCTGACAGCGCGGGACCAGTCCACTCCGACCCTGTCCAGCGCGCCGACGAGTGCGGTAAAAATATCAGCTGCTGTCGTTGTATCTGTCATCGGCACCAACTCCCCGAACTCCTCGGTGACGGTCAATGTGTCATCAACTCCGCGGATGAAAAAATGGCCAGTTGTGCAACATCTGTAATGTCCGTGCTTTCATCAATTGCAACCGAAAACGCAATAAATGACTTTACTTTTTGCTTCAACTGGCTGTCCAAATCCACTGAAAGATCGGAAATCCTGTCTGCAACTGTGTTTCTTGTCAGGCTCATATTTGCAAAAGCCTGCCGCTTTTCAGGGCACACAATCTCCGCTGCCTTCATCATGCATGTTTTTACAAATTCACCCTCACTAAATGGTTTTGAAGCCACTGCGATTTCATTAGCAATGAGGTAGCTAGCTTTCACTGCAGCGTCACTGATGTCTCGGCTGTGAGTAAACACAGACTGCTGTTTCTTCAGACCCGCCAACAGTTCATTCACCTTCTCTCATCTCCGCTGTCCTTGAAAGTTGTCATATTTGTCGGCATGAAGACTCACATAGTGGCGACGAAGGTTATATTCTTTCAGCACTGCAACATGCTCTGAACACACCAAACATACAGCTTTCCCATTCAATTCCGTGATTAAATAGGATGACCATTTTTCTTGGAACACTCTGCACTCTCCACTTTTCTCTTTTTTGACAGAGACATATTGGGGCAATGAGGGTGCCAAAGCACATAATGTTAAAAGTAGAAGTCGTAATAAATATCGCGGGCAAAACAAAGTAGCTCATTGGCTGCATGTGCTTGACCTGCTCTGCCCCGGTATAAACAGTTTGCTTGCTTAACACAATTGCTATTGCGCCATCCAGTGGACGCAATTGGAACAGCAGTTTATTTTATTGAAAAATTGCAGCGCATTTTTATACCAAAAAAAAATAAAAAATTTAGTTTTTTTTTTCATTTTTTTTCTTTTCGAAATCATCTCGCGGGCCGGATTAAACCTGTTTGCGGGCCTGATCCGGCCCACGGGCCGTACGTTTGACACCCCTGGCCTAGACGGTCAGCATCCCGGAATCGCCTCTTCACTGTTGACGTTGAGACTGGTGTTTTGCGGGTAGTATTTAATGAAGCTGTCAGTTGAGGACCCATGAGGTGTCTGTTTCTCAAACTAGACACTCTAATGTATTTGTCCTCTTGCTCAGTTGTGCACTGGGGCCTCCCACTCCTCTTTCTATTTTGGTTAGAGCCAGTTTGCGCTGTTCTGTGAAGGGAGTAGTACACAGCGTTGTACGAGATCTTCAGTTTCTTGGCAATTTCTCGCATGGAATAGCCTTCATTTCTCAGAACAAGAATAGACTGACGAGTTTCAGAACAATGTTCTTTGAGCCTGTAATCGAACCCACAACTGCTGATGCTCCAGATACTCAACTAGTCTCAAGAAGGCCAGTTTTATTGCTTCTTTAATAAGCACAACAGTTTTCAGCTGTGCTGACATAATTGCAAAAGGGTTTTCTAATGATCAATTAGCCTTTTAAAATGATAAACTTGAAACACAATGTGCCATTGGAACACAGGACTGATGGTTGCTGATAATGGGCCTCTGTACGCCTATGTAGATATTCCATTACAACAGCCATTTACAACATTAACAATGTCTACACTGTATTTCTGATCAATTTGATGTTATTTTAATGGACAGAAAAATTGCTTTTCTTTCGAAAACAAGGACATTTCTAAGTGACCCAAAATTTTTGAACGGTAGTGCATATATTTATATTCCGGATTCTGACATTGCTCGTTCTGATACGTCTTAACTTCTTGTTCGGGGCGGCAGGTAACGTAGTGGTTAAGAGCGTTGTGCCAGTAACCGAAAGGTCGCTGGTTCTAATCCCCGAGCCGACTAGGTGAAAAATCTGTCGATGTGCCCTTGAGCAAGGCACTTAACCCTAATTGCTCCTGTAAGTCGCTCTGGATAAGAGCGTCTGCTAAATGACCAATTTATTTATTTATTTATTGTTCTTTTAAAAAAAACGTTTGGATTATGTGTGTATAGTTATTGTATTGCTCGATATTGCTGCATTTTTGGAGCATTGAAAATAAGCATTTCGCTGCACCTGCGATAAAATCTGCAAAACTGTGTACGCGGCCAATAAACGTTGATTTGATTTGACACACATACCCCCACACACACACATACACACACTATGGTGTAGGGGATGCCACTCGATGCTGCGCTCAACTGGCATTAGTTTCCTGCTTGTACTACAATCACACTTCCTGTGAAAGCTGTAGAAGCTAACGTCGGGAGCACAGACTGGAAAAATATCCAGAACTAGGTCTGAAATGGCAGCCTATTCTCTATATAGTGCACTACTTTTAACCAGAGCCCTGGTCAAGTAGTTCACTAAATAGGGATTGGGGTGCCATTTGGGACACAAACCAATTCTGCTATAGGTAAAGAAAGTAGACCCTATAACTGAGCAAAAAGAGGTACACTAAAAAGCATATCTTCATATAGTATAGACAACCTAATATACTCTGTTTGTTCCTACAGTCAAGGCAGAGATGGTTGTGCTCCAAACTGGTTTTGAAGTCAAACCAAACTAGGTTGTGTTAGAAGCGGAAGGAAGCAGGTGTCACGGTTTCGGCCGAGGCTGCTCCTCCTCCTGGTTCGGGCAGGCATCGGCGGTCGTCGTCCCCGGAGTACTAGCTGCCACCGATCTATGTTTCATGTTCGTTTGGTTTGGTCTTGATGTTGTACACCTGTGTCTAGTTAGTCCTCATTAGTGTTCTATTTAAGTCTCGTTGGGTGTGTCTGTGTTTGTGTGTGATTGTTCCTGTCAAATGTTTTGCTTGTCGATTTCCTTATTCGCTCGGTTGAGCTTTACTCCACTGTGTTGGAGCGTTTTACGCACCTGTGTAGTGCGCCTTTTGTTTGTCGCCAACGTGCGTAGTTTCGCCTTCGGGCAAGTTTGTTCTGTTTTCCTTGTTGGATATTCCACTAAAGTCTTTTGGACTATACTTCGGTGTCCTGCGCTTGATTCCACCACTACACCCACCTACAGCATTTATGACAGCAGGCTATACTTTTCTTTTTTTGACTGGACTGACCAGCTCCACAACCCTGTCAGTCAGTCAGTCTGTCTGTCTGTCTGGAGGTTATATAGGCTTTAAACAATGGTTAGCTTTAAACTGCTCATTAATCACTGGCAAGCAGCAACATGTACAGGCTGAGTCCCAAATGGCACCCATTTCCTTATATAGTGCACTACTTTTGACCAGGGCCCATAGGGACTGTCTTTCATTTATGCATGCCAAGATATATAGGATCCTAAATATAACATTACAAGCATAGGAACTGTTTTCATGATCTTAAAACTCAGCAGGGTATACTGTAGTCACAGCCATATATATATATATATTAATTCTATATTTTCCCCCCATTACTAGATCTGACTTTGCTGATAGCTATTTTATTGAGAAATGTTTTACTTACTATGACTGTGATATGTGGTTGTCCCACGTAGCTTCCTTAAGATGAATGCACGAACTGTAAGTCGCTCTGGATAAGAGCATCTGTTAAATGACTGAAATATGTTATGTATATATGGCTCTCTGGGTATAGCAGTGTACTGTACTGTCACTGACGTTAAAGGACAGAGCTACTCATATTGTCGCTACTGCTATTTCCTGTCCATGTTCCAGGGAGTTTGATGGGAATAGACTAGCACGGAACCCAGGGCCTGAATACCAGGTTGATAGGAGAGGGATGAAGACAGAAGCATGGCACCTGGAAAAACCTGCTCATGCATCCAGACCACCGCTCTAACACACACACACACAGGTGCACACAGAGATACACGTACACACACAAACACCTCCACCTCCTATCTGGATGACGAACTGTCCCATAAACAGCAGCACTTCCTACAGGCCGGAGATCAACACACAGCTGTGGTTCACAACATCTAAAGAGACACCACCATCATAACTAGAGGTGGCATGATCTCTCTACCCACTCTGAGTTTGGATTTCAATCTAGAGTGAACCCACACACGTACGCAACCACACACACACACATACCCACACACGTACGCAAACACACACACACACACACACACACCTACACATGTACGCAACCACACACACACACACATACCTACACACACACACGTACGCAACCACACACACACACACACACACACACACACACACATACCTACACATGTACGCAACCACACACACACACATACCTACACACACACACACACACACACACGTACGCAACCACACACACACACACACACATACCTACACATGTACGCAACCACACACACACACATACCTACACACACACACACACACACCTACACATGTATGCAACCACACAAACACCTACACACACACACGTACGCAACCACACACACACACATACCTACACTTGTATGCAACCACACACACACATACCTACACACACACACACACACACATACGCAACCACACACACACACATACCTACACACACACACACATGTACGCAACCACACACATACCTACACATGTATGCAACCACACACACACACACACACACATACCTACACACACACACATGTACGCAACCACACACACACACACACACACACACACACACACACACATACCTACACACACACACGTACGCAACCACACACACACACATACCTACACACACACACGTACGCAATCACACACACACATACCTACACACACACACACGTACGCAACCACACACACACACACACACACACACACACACACACGTACGCAACCACACACATACACCTACACACACACACACGTACGCAACCACACACACACACACACACACACACACACATACACACACACACGTATGTACGCAACCACACACACACATACCAACACACACACACGTACGCAACCACACAAACACGCACACACCTACACACACACACGTACGCAACCACACACACACACACACCTACACATGTATGCAACCACACACACACACATACCTACACACACACACACGTACGCAACCACACACACACACACACACATACCTACACATGTATGCAACCGCACACACACATACCTACACACACATACACACACACATGTACGCAACCACACACACACACATACCTACACACACACACACACGTACGCAACCACATTCACACACATACCTACACACACACACGTACGCAACCACACACACACACATACCTATACACACACACGTACGCAACCACACACACATACCTACACATACGTACGCAACCACACACACACACACATACCTACACATGTACGCAACCACACACACACACATACCTACACATGTATGCAACCACACACACACACATACCTACACACACACACACACACGTACGCAACCACAAACACACACACACACACACACATACCTACACACACACACGTACGCAACCACACACACACACATACCTACACACACACACACGTACGCAATCACACACACACATACCTACACACACACACACATGTACACAACCACACACACACATACCTACACACACACACGTACGCAACCACACACACACACACACACACACACACACACACACACACATGTATGTACGCAACCACACACACACACACACACACACACACGTATGTACGCAACCACACACACACACACACACACACACACACACACACACACACACACACACACACACGTATGTACGCAACCACACACACACACATACCTACACACACACACGTACGCAACCACACACACACACACACATACCTACACATGTACGCAACCACACACACACACATACCTACACACACACACACACACACACACGTACGCAACCACACACACACACACACACATACCTACACATGTACGCAACCACACACACACACATACCTACACACACACACACACACACCTACACATGTATGCAACCACACAAACACACACCTACACACACACACGTACGCAACCACACACACACACATACCTACACTTGTATGCAACCACACACACACATACCTACACACACACACACACACACACATACGCAACCACACACACACACATACCTACACACACACACACATGTACGCAACCACACACATACCTACACATGTATGCAACCACACACACACACACACACACATACCTACACACACACACATGTACGCAACCACACACACACACACACACACACACACACACACATACCTACACACACACACGTACGCAACCACACACACACACATACCTACACACACACACGTACGCAATCACACACACACATACCTACACACACACACACGTACGCAACCACACACACACACACACACACACACGTACGCAACCACACACATACACCTACACACACACACACGTACGCAACCACACACACACACACACACACACACACACATACACACACACACGTATGTACGCAACCACACACACACATACCAACACACACACACGTACGCAACCACACAAACACGCACACACCTACACACACACACGTACGCAACCACACACACACACACACCTACACATGTATGCAACCACACACACACACATACCTACACACACACACACGTACGCAACCACACACACACACACATACCTACACATGTATGCAACCGCACACACACATACCTACACACACATACACACACACATGTACGCAACCACACACACACACATACCTACACACACACACACACGTACACAACCACATTCACACACATACCTACACACACACACGTACGCAACCACACACACACACATACCTATACACACACACGTACGCAACCACACACACATACCTACACATACGTACGCAACCACACACACACACACATACCTACACATGTACGCAACCACACACACACACATACCTACACATGTATGCAACCACACACACACACATACCTACACACACACACACACACGTACGCAACCACAAACACACACACACACACACACATACCTACACACACACACGTACGCAACCACACACACACACATACCTACACACACACACACGTACGCAATCACACACACACATACCTACACACACACACACATGTACACAACCACACACACACATACCTACACACACACACGTACGCAACCACACACACACACACACACACACACACACACACATGTATGTACGCAACCACACACACACACACACACACACACACGTATGTACGCAACCACACACACACACACACACACACACACACACACACACACACACACACACGTATGTACGCAACCACACACACACACATACCTACACACACACACGTACGCAACCACACACACACACACACACACACACACATACCTACACACACACACACGTACGCAACCACACACACACACATACCTACACACACAAACACACACGTACGCAACCACACACACACACATACCTACACACACACACACACACACATGTACGCAACCACACACACACACATACCTACACACACACACACACACACATGTACGCAACCACATTCACACACATACCTACACACACACACGTACGCAACCACACACACACATACCTACACACACACACGTACGCAACCACACACACACATACCTACACACACACACGTACGCAACCACACACACACACATACCTACACACACACACACGTACGCAATCACACACACACATACCTACACACACACACACACATGTCCACAACCACACACACACATACCTACACACACACACGTACACAACCACACACACACACACACACACACACACACACGTACGCAACCACACACACACACCTACACACACACACGTACGCAACCACACACACACACACACACACACACACACACACACACACACACACACACACACACACACGTATGTACGCAACCACACACACACATACCTACACACACACACATATGCAACCACACAAACACGCACATACCTACACACACACGTACACAACCACACACACACACACACCTACACATGTATGCAACCACACACACACATACCTACACACACACACACACACACACGTACGCAACCACACACACACACATACCTACACATGTATGCAACCACACACACACATACCTACACACACACACACACACATGTACGCAACCACACACACACACACACACATACCTACACACACATACACACATGTACGCAACCACATTCACACACATACCTACACACACACACGTACGCAACCACACACACACATACCTACACACACACACGTACGCAACCACACACACACATACCTAGACATGTACGCAACCACACACACACACATACCTAAACATGTATGCAACCACACACACACACATACCTACACACACACACACACGTACGCAACCACAAACACACACACACACACACATACCTACACACACACACACGTACGCAATCACACACACACATACCTACACACACACACACATGTACATAACCACACACACACATACCTACACACACACACGTACGCAACCACACACACACACATACTTACACACACACACACGTACGCAATCACACACACACATACCTACACACACATGTACACAACCACACACACACATACCTACACACACACACGTATGCAACCACACACACACACACACACACACACACACGTACGCAACCACACACACACACACACACACACACACACGTATGTACGCAACCACACACACACATACCTACACACACGTACGCAACCACACACACACATACCTACACACACACACGTACGCAACCACACACACACACACATACCTACACACACACACACATATACGCAACCACACACACACACATACCTACACACACACACACACGTACGCAACCACACACACATGCATACCTACACACACACACACACACACACATGTACGCAACCACATTCACACACATACCTACACACACACACACGTACGCAACCACACACACACATACCTACACACACACACGTACGCAACCACACACACACATACCTACACACACACACGTATGCAACCACACAAACACGCACATACCTACACACACACACGTACGCAACCACACACACACATACCTACACACACACACATGTACGCAACCACACACACACACATACATACACACACACGTATGCAACCACACACACACACACACACACATACCTACACACACATATGTACGCAACCACACACACACTGTACCAGCCAGCAGTCAAATAAAGTTTGCCAGAGGAAACTAGGAGAAGTAAATAGTGTCCAACAGCCTTGGACTAATATTTGGCTAGGCTAAAATGTAAATGGAGAATGTGTTTTCTCAAACGTTCCCATCCTATCTCTTACTATAGCTGATTAGAATGACCTCTACTGCTATTAATAAAGCGCTCTCTATCTCTGTTCTATAATAGTGTAACACCAGATTACACTCTGATTCAACACTTAAGGCCTTTTCACACTGCATTGTTCTTAGCCCCAGGTTAAGACTGGCCCTGGGCTAGCTTAGCCTGTGTTCACACAAGCAGGGCTAACTGAAACCAACCGTCCCTTTTCTGGAGTAGAATATTCAAATGAGGTAACAAAGGAACTCTGTGATTGGCTAGCCCCTGGGTTAAGGTTGGTGCTAGCCACTTTAGAATGTGCACGTGTGAACACTCACTTAGCCCCAGGCTAAAATCTCCCTTAGCCCAGTGCTATGAGGCTCTTAGCCCTTGGCTAAGTGCAGTGTGAATGTGCCATTAATGATCTAATCTAACACAACACCCAAGCCCTTTTGTGAGCCACCTAAACCACTGAAGCCCTGTCAACAGCGGTCCTCTATTGCCCATATGCCATTATACGGCAGTGTGTTTGTAGACATAAAGTATGGCTGCAATGGCATCTTATGACAGGCAGGGGGCTCATGATTCTGCTCAGTAGAAATATGAAAACAGATTTTCATAAGTGAAGAGATCTCGTAAATAGACAGTGCAGCCAGAAAACACACCCTCTCAAAGTTTACAAAGACTGTTTCTCTGTTTTATAGATTTCATTAGTCATTCAACCAGAGGCAGCAGCATTGTGTCACATTTAAGTAATTTAGTTATCTATTTTTACACTTAAATATCTAGTTTTAGACGTTGTCATTTGCTTGTTCACTTTGTTCTCCAGTTCTCCATTTTGAGGAGAGAAGACAGCTAGCATCTGGTAGAAAATGGCCTGTGAATTCATCTGAGAAATATGGCTCAGTATTTGCCAGTATTGTAAGCCTGGGTATCACTTGGCTCCTACTGTGGGGATCACAGCAGGAAGTGGCAGACTAATTAGTCCAGTTATAACACAACATGCATCATCACAGCTGAGAGGAAAATAAAGTGACTCAGCTGTAATCACTACACCATCCTAAGATAACTCATCATATAGGTATTGTGGGTAATAGTTTAGAGTTAGCAGATATTGGAAACATCTTCTTACAAGCACATACAAATACCAACAAATGGAATGAAAAACATTACTCTAACACTGGCACTCATTGTAAGATGCCAGAAGAGTAGGAAGAGCTAGAGGACTGACTGAAACGTATTATCCACAAGACTAGGAGCCATATCCTGGTGGAATATTATTATGATGGAAGTTCAGCATGGTCCAATGGCAAAACTAATACACAAAGCAACGTCAATAGATGTGGGTATATGTAAAGCAGGAAGGACATCTCAGCAAATGATTTTACCCTGAAATAGCTAAAATAGCTTCCTGAGGTGTGGCAAGCCCACTGACCACAGCGTGACTCACCCTGTCTTTGTCATCGGCCACATCACACAGCGTGTCATCCAGGTCCAGTATGCCTCCGTCCCCATGCTCCAACCTGTGCACCTGTAGCCAGTAGCCAGGATCCTAGAGGGAGGGAGAGAGAAGAGAGGTGAGACATGCCTTATCTTAGAGAGCTGAGACATGGTTTATTTTAGAGAGAAGAGAGGTGAGACATGGTTACTTTAGAGAGAAGAGAGGTGAGACATGCCTTATCTTAGAGAGCTGAGACATGGTTTATTTTAGAGAGAAGAGAGGTGAGACATGGTTACTTTAGAGAGAAGAGAGGTGAGACATGCCTTATCTTAGAGAGCTGAGACATGGTTTATTTTAGAGAGAAGAGAGGTGAGACATGGTTACTTTAGAGAGAAGAGAGGTGAGACATGCCTTATCTTAGAGAGCTGAGACATGGTTTATTTTAGAGAGAAGAGAGGTGAGACATGCCTTATCTTAGAGAGCTGAGACATGGCTTATTTTAGAGAGAAGAGAGCTGAGACATGCCTTATCTTAGAGAGCTGAGACATGGTTTATTTTAGAGAGAAGAGAGGTGAGACATGCCTTATTTTAGAGAGAAGAGGTGAGACATGGTTTATCTTAGAAAGGTGAGACATGGTTTATCTTGGAGAGGTGAGACATGGTTTATTTTAGACAGGTGAAACATGGTTTATCTTAGAGAGGTGAGACATGGTTTATCTTAGAGAGGTGAGACATGGTCTATTTTAGACAGGTGAAACATGGTTTATCTTAGAGAGGTGAGACATGGTTTATCTTAGAGAGGTGAAACATGGTTTATCTTAGAGAGGTGAAACATGGTTTATCTTAGAGAAAAGAGACATGATTATTTTAGAGAGAAGAGGTGAGACTGTTATTGTAGACCAGAGAGTGAAATAAGGTAGATCCTACAACCAGGGAGAGCAGGAAGGAGAGAGGGAGAGAGAGAGAGAGAGAGAGAGAGAGAGAGAGAGAGAGAGAGAGAGAGAGAGAGAAAGAGAGAGAGAGAGAGAGAGAGAGAGAGAGAGAGAGGGAGGAAGCATTAGCTAAGACTTAGGCAATACAGAGAGAGTACAAGGCAGGTAACAGTTTGAGGTTGATTTGGTTCTCTCTGGACCATGACAGTGTTTGTAGGAAGAGAGCTGAATGACTGGTGTTGTTTAATATAAATATCTTATAACAAACAAATGACCTAGCCTACTTATTTGTATTTTTGAGTAGCCTAATGTATAGTTAAGATACAACATGTTCACTCTAGCAATAGTGAATATGGTTTATATGTTAGACCGTGTGAAAAGGTAGCGGTCGGCAGATAGGATGCAAGGAATAAGGGTGGTTTTATTCACAAAATGAGGATAGGCTAGTGATGGTAGCAGTATTTAGGATCAATAATATTGTCGGTAATATATACAAATGACTTACAAAACAAACAAACGCTTTACAGAAATAAACAGGTTGTGAAATCAAAATCAAACCTTTCAATCAATCCAAACTTAATCTGGAGTAGAATCAGGCTACAGGCCCTGTAACATCACAGACACCCTTACCCGCATGGACGCTCTCATAAACAAAGATTACCGAACATTGGCAAAGCCC
>NW_028162324.1:0-40563 GCF_964263955.1 Coregonus lavaretus | reverse complement strand
CTTCAATAATTAGCCAACATGTGCAGTGAGGGAAAAAAGTATTTGATCTCCTGCTGATTTTGTACGTTTGCCCACTGACAAAGACATGATCAGTCTATAATTTTAATGGTAGGTTTATTTGAACAGTGAGAGACAGAATAACAACAACAAAAATCCAGAAAAACGCATGTCAAAAATGTTATAAATTGATTTGCATTTTAATGAGGGAAATAAGTATTTGACCCCCTCTCAATCAGAAAGATTTCTGACTTACAGTGAAAGGCGCTACTATGGAAATGAATCATCCCATTATGGTTATGTATTCCAATAAGGAGTAATTAGAAATAAGAGATTGAAAAGAGAGAAAACATGTGGGCATTTTGACAGGAAATGAGAGGGCGGGAGCCTTGTAGAAAGTGCAGTCAATTAGTAAAGTATAGCCTATATCTCTGTGGGAAAGGCTTATAAAGTCATAGCTTGCTGCTTGACTACATGCTAGGATTTAATAATGTGTGTGTGTGTGTGTGTGTTTGTGTGTGTGTGTGTGTGTGTGTGTGTGTGTGTGTGTTTGTGTATCTATGTGTGTGTGTGTGTGTGTGTGTGTGTGTGTGTGTGTGTTTGTGTATCAATGTGTGTGTGTGTGTGTGTGTGTGTTTGTGTATCTGTGTTTGTGCGTGTGTGTGTGTGTGTATGTGTGTGTGTGTGTGTGTGTGTGTGTGTGTGTGTGTGTGTGTTTGTATGTGTGTGTGTGTGTGTGTGTGTGTGTTTGTGTGTGTTTGTATGTATGTGTGTGTGTGTGTTTGTGTGTTTGTATGTATGTGTGTGTGTGTGTGTGTGTGTGTTTGTGTATCTATGTGTGTGTGTGTGTGTGTGTGTGTGTTGTGTATCTATGTGTGTGTGTGTGTGTGTGTGTGTGTGTGTTTGTGTATCTGTGTTTGTGTATGTGTTTGTGTATGTGCGTGTGTGTATGTGTGTGTGTGTGTGTGTGTGTTTGTGTGTGTGTTTGTGTATGTGTTTGTGTGTGTATGTGTGTGATAGCCTGTAGGACTGCTAGTGGATGAGGTTGTGTAATGCTACTATAGCAGTGAGCTAATCCAGGTTAATCCTTCCCTTGTGAGGGTCCAGGGTGCATCCCAAATGGCAGTTTTTTACAATCACTTTGGCACTAATTTCAGAACCTTGACGTCATTTTTCAAAACTCTAGACACAAAACTCAAAACGGTCATCACTTGTAACACAGGCTGTCCAATGTTCAAAACATTGCATTGTGCATTCATATCTTTAAAGAAATCTTGCACTTGCACAATCATTGGTTCAAAAAACAAATTTATTGTGAAATACCAATGAAACGTTAATTTAGATCACCCACACACAAGCAACCGATACTTTCACTGTGTCATTGTTCGTACAATCATTAAATATTGTAGTACAAAATAGGTGATACATGTTTCATTATGGTACTACATGTAAATACATCCCTGTAAAAGTACTGCAGTAGTAGAGAGAATACTACAGACACAGTGGAATCATTGAACAAAATCTGAAATATATTGATGAAAAACAATACAGTACTGTAAAACATCAAATGCAGTGTTCCTCAACTTGCTTGCTTGTACTGTAAAAAGCAAAACATAGGAGTGATTACTGTACTTCTACATTTTCATCAACTCTGTCTTGTGGATTTGGCCACAGGTTCTCATCTACATCACAATGGATGTTTTCATTAGCCAAACATCTTGGAAAAAACCTTCGGGCATGGCGAATCCAGGCCTGACACTGGTCTGCCGTGATGCCATTGCATGCGTCATCCATGGCCTGGAGAAGAGTGACTTGTTCATGAGGGCGCCTATCATAAACCTTCCATCTCCATGTGGAGAAAGATTCCTTAATCGGGTTAAGGAAAGGAGAGTATGGGGGTAAATACAGGGTGGTAAATTGTGCATAGGCCTGAAACCATGCTTGCACCATATGAGCATGGTGGAACCTGACATTATCCCACACAATGACATAGGTCACGCCATCAGCTCTACAGACCTGATCGAGCTCATCAAGGAAGGTTACAAGGAGAGCTGCATTATATGATCCAATACGAGGTCTGCGTCCCACCACACCATCTTCTGATATAGCCGCACACATGGTTATGTTGGCCCCACGTTGTCCAGGTACTTGGATGGTTGCCCGCTGGCCAATGAAATTCCGACCTCTCCTCCTTGTCTTGGCCAGGTTAAAGCCTGCCTCATCCAAATATTTGAATTTGTGATGGTTGTCATCAGCATCCAGCTCCATCACCCTCTAAAAATACATTTTGGAAAGAGATTTACTGATTACTGTACAATGTAGAATTATTAGGGAATTTTATTACAACAGCCATCTTGAAACTGAACATACCTGAACATACTCAGTCCTCATTTGCTTCACTCTGTCTGCATTTCTTTCAAAAGGCACACGGTATAGTTGTTTTAAAGACACCTGGTGCCTTTTCAGCATGCGTGCAATAGTCGGCAAACTTATGGATTCCACATTGTTAAACATGTCTTCATTGTCCAAGATATGCTGGCGAATTTCTGTAAGGCGAATATAATTTCTGGCCCGAACCAAATCGACCACAGCCTGCTCTTGTTGGTCAGTCAGAATTTTGCCTCTGCCTCCCTTATTTGGCCTAGTCTCAATTCTACAGGGAACATTACAGTAAGAAGACACTTGGTCACATCACCTACTCTGTGATACACATTGGTATGCAGTCATTTGACAATTGAGAGTAGCATAATGTTTAGTGCATGCTGACGACTTACCGGTTCTCATTGCGGAAAGTTCTGATTATTGAGGACACGGTTGACCTTCTGAGGTTTGGTTGTATCATTGTAGCCGCCTCAGTCATTGTCATGCCATGATTTATGACATGGTCTACAACTATTGCTCGGATTTCATTGGACACTCTTTGCTGTTGCTGCCGCTGTCTTGGTCCGTGGCCTTGTCCTCTACCACGTTCCCCCACACCTCTCAAACGAGGCCCACAACAACCTCTCAGAAGGGGTGCTTGTCCTCTGCCATTCCTTTGACCAACACGTCTTCCTCGTCTTCCTCCCACTACTGCTTGACCTCTATTGTGACCTGGATCACCTGCCGGCTCCATGTTACAGTACGTATCGCTATGTTGTTGCAAGTGGATCCCAATCAATTCTTTATATACTCGTTCCACAATGTGAATTCAATCATCAGTAACGAGTTGGCAGAATTGGACAAGCAATTACAAGGGCCTGCATCCGTAGAGTGCAGTACTGTCAATACTGTAAATAGTCTGAAAAGGTGGTACATGGGACCATAGAAACAGGGTCTGATGAAGAATGATGATGAAATATTACATCCATAGATAATGTAGTCTAATTGGTTCATGCTCCACGCTAATTGGTGACAATGAATCGTGTTATCTTGAAACTTTCATGATATAAACATGGAATATTGTTTGTCTGTTTCCATACAACTATGCATTAAGAGTAATGCAACAGTTACTTATCATTTTGAGCAGTTGTATCAATTGATAGTTGGATAATTGTAATGAAATGAATAGACACTCATCTGAAATGTAATGTGTGAATTGCCTTTTTGAAATAGTAGTACTTTGATGTTAAGTTGTGTCATATTGAACAGGTGATTTTTGTTAAATGAACAAATGATCTTAGTTTTATGTGTATTGTATCCAAGCAATTGAAAAAAGTGTTAGAGTTTTGAAAAATGTGCATTTTGATCATTGGTTGTGAGTTTTGTGTCTAGAGTTTTGAAAAATGACGTCAATGTTCTGAAATTAGTGCCAAAGTGATTGTAAAAAACTGTATATAGTGCACTACTTTTGACCAAGGCCCATACCCATATTTTTTTTATTGTCAAAAGTAGTGCACTATATAGGATTAGGGTGTCATTTGGGATGCTTCATTAGACTAATAGCAGAGGAGGGAACAAGCACACCAGGAAGAAGAGCGAGAGCGAATCTCCATTCAACATGAATACAAACGTACAGACCACTTCCCTCACCTCCCTCACACCATTTCAGAACCACTTCAGCAGAGGACAGCTCGCGTCAAAACGCAGCGTTCAAAGCGGCAGCCGCGTGGAGAGAAACATTCACTTGTGGGACGACGACGACGACGTAAGTCTCATGTGAAGGCTTGAGCCCGAGGTCATAATCACAGGCACAGCGTTCTGTCTGGAACGTTAATTCACCAACCTTTAACCGACACCCGGGAACGTGCCTCCGTCCACAGGAAGGAACGTCACTTTGAGCCAAGTGTTTAACCCTACATCAGCAGACAGATGCGATGTAATTTTTTTTGCGCTGCAAAAAAATGCGGCAAAAACATGAAAATGCTTGGTGTTTCTGGTCTGGTATAGACGGGTTCTTAGGCTATGTATCATTCAATCACCTAGTGATTGACCCATATAGTTCTGAAATGAAACATTTGATTTGTTTTTTTTACTGCCTTTTTTAGCTCTTTTCTTAGACGTGACATAAATGTCCAGACAAATTATCATTAATTTATAAGCCTGTATTTGCCATGCTCTTTAGTTCTATGTGTGCCGAGGCTTGTCAACCATACTCTTCATAATGAGTTGATCACATCAATATCAAATGTAACTGTATGTGCCTTGGGGGTTGTCTAGAAAGCTCCCATCACATATCAAACTGCTGATAGAATCCAACTACTGACTACAGATAGGTAGAGAGAGAGAGGGTGAGGGGGGTGGGTGAACAGATCCGTGTGAACAGAACACGGTGATGGGTTAAATACGTACCCTCCCCGTGCCCAACACAGCATTACATCATGCAGTCCGAAACACTAGGTGGCAACCACGTTTAGCAGAGAGAGAGAGAGAGGAGAGAGAGAGAGAGAGAGAGAGAGAGAGAGAGAGAGAGAGAGAGAGAGAGAGAGAGAGAGAGAGAGAGAGAGAGAGAGAGACAGAGAGAGAGAGAGAGAGAGAGAGAGAGAGAGAGAGAGAGAGAGAGAGAGCAGAGAGAGAGAGAGAGAGAGAGAGAGAGAGAGAGACGAGAGAGAGAGAGAGACAGAGAGAGAGAGAGAGAGAGAGGGGGGGAGAGAGAGAGAGAGAGAGAGAGAGAGAGAGAGAGAGAGAGAGAGAGAGAGAGAGAGAGAGAGAGAGAGAGAGAGAGAGAGAGAGAGAGAGAGAGAGAGAGAGAGAGAGAGAGAGAGAGAGAGAGAGAGAGAGAGAGGGAGGGAATTAGGTATTCGTGGGACTGAGTGAGGAGGCACCGTCGGCTGTGGCATTCAGCCTTGCAGCTGGAGGAAGGAAGGAGAGGGAGAGGGAGAGCTGCTGCAGAATAACGGAAAAAAACGGAATGATGAGGCTGTGAAAGGGCTATAGTAGATGGATAGATAATTATGTACAGGTAATGAATACACCAGCGTGGTCGGATACTGTGTGATTTATCAGACTTGAATTTGCACCGCGTTGGCTTAACCTGTTGTAGCCAGGTGAGAATTAAACGGCTAGGCTACCTCCTCTCCTCAGCAATAACGGATTGAACAGAGACAGAAGATGGACTGCGTCTGTCACGCCCCCGCTGCTGCCTGGACGCAATCCGGGGACCGACCGGGAGACGTTGCCGCACTGCCGCCCCGCTTTTAGATGGCGCCCACATTTGGGGTGCACTCGGAAAACAGGTGTCAGGGAAGTGTCGTCACGAGCCCGGAAGCCGGAGGTGTGAGCCGCTTCAGCAAAGAGCAAGATGGCAGCGAAATCCGATGGTCGGGGGGTCGTCCGGGGATTCGCCCAGCTGCACAACTTGGACGAGGTGGTGGGGACCGGCGAGGGCGACCCGAGGGAAGGCAGCTCCTTCCACATCTGCCACTGCTGCAACACCTCGTCCTGTTACTGGGGCTGCCGGAGCGCCTGTCTGCATTACCTCCGCTGCAAGGGGAAGGGGAGCGGTGGAGAGGCAGAAGGGGACGCAGGGCCGGGGCGGTCGCCGCAGGAGGAGCGCCTCTGGCTGGACTGTCTGTGGATCATCCTGGCCCTGTTCGTGTTCTTCTGGGACGTGGGGACAGACCTGGCGCTGGCCATCGACTACTACCACAAGCACGACTACCTCTGGTCCGGACTCACCCTCTTTTTGGTGCTGGTGCCCTCGGTGTTGGTCCAGATCCTGAGCTTCAGGTGGTTCGTGCAGGATTACACCGGGGGCGGTCTGGGCTCTGTGGAGGGGCTGAGCAACCGGAGAGCTACGGCAGGGCTGAGAGCGCAGGGAAGGGACAGGTGCTGCCTGCTCTCTGTGTGGCTGTGGCAGACCCTCATACACATCTTCCAGTTGGGACAAGTATGGAGGTAAGATGATGATGTCTGTCTGTCTGTCTGTCTGTCTGGGTGCCTACTGACACATCTCACCTGAAACCAAAGCGCAGTGTGTGTTACAACCCCCGCCCCCCCCACACACACACACACACACACACACATTCCTCCTACTCTTTCTCCCCACCCTATGAAACCGATCCACTACCCCCATCTCCTCCTCTCCTCTGATCGCCTGTTTCTCTGTGTCACCGGGGTATAACCCCTGGTACATGACTTGCTTGATGAACACACAACCAGCAGTGAATCTGTCTGTCTGGTCTGATGATGCGTGTCTGAAAATGGCCACTGCATTCAACAATAGCCTTATCGGGGGTTTTTATTTCTGTCAGCTTTTCACACGAGGGGATTGTTGTTTAGGATGATAAGAGGACAAACTGGTACCCAGTCTCACGTCATTGCTGCTCAGTAGCTCAGCCCTTCAGGAGGACACTTGATGTCTCCTCTATTGTAGCCTATCTCTCTCCGTGTACCGTATGCGCCAATGCGCGGGTATTGGAGAGAAGAGGCTTTTTTGTGCACGGTGAGAGTGAGAGAGAGAGAGAGAGAGAGACAGGTAGCCTGAAGCGAGTATGAGTGTGTGAGTGTGTCTTCCTGTAAGAGATGGAGTCAGGCACGGCGTTATAGTGCATGTGAGGATTCTAAGCGTCAACGCTCCTCCCGCCCTCACGAAAACAGCCTACTCAACTCTGCAACCAGCATCTGTTTTCATGGTTAGCGCGACGCGTCGTCCCATAAAACGACGTTTTTTTTCCCCTCTCACAGACATGATGTCATCCAGTCCTTTGCGTCGCTGGCTCGGCGCTTCGGTCTTACATTTCACTGCTGGTCTATTACTCAAAACGATAACGTATGCCGGCGAGACCGTGCGCATCTGTCTAGGCTAGGCTAGCCTACTGAAGGTCTACGTGTGGTCCAGCGCGTCATTTGTGTTAGCTGACGACGTGACATGCCAGCGGGTTGTAGTAAAATGTGACAGCGTCGCTGTCCGTGGTGCTGTAAACTGGCGCGGCTGGCGCACTGAGCCGGAGCCGATCCATAGATTTAGACTGAGGTTCTCAGAATCAACAGCAGAGAGTTGTTGTTTTTTTTCTTTTTTTTGGTGCAGACAGACGCAGTGCCTGACATTTAATGGGAAATGTAGCTTGGTTGTAACGCATGATGGCTGTTTCTGTCTATAGTATCAGTCAGACATTGGCAGCTCTGCTCCTTGAGATTAGCTGCATACATGGTCTCAATGTTTTTTTTATTTTCATTCATGCCTATTTATAGCCTGCATTCAGTGGTGGAGAAATACATTTTACTTTTTAACCTAACCTATGACAAGACAAAATATTTGTCTGTAGCATGTATGTGTGCAGTTTTTCTTTGTGTCTGTGTGTTCAGTGTGTGTGTGTGTGTGTGTGTTTGTGCAGTGTGTGTGTGTGTGTGTGTTTGTGCAGTGTGTGTGTGTGTATGTGTGTTTGTGCAGTGTGTGTGTGTGTGTGTGTGTATGTGTGTTCACACTCGACAGATGCCTCTCTATCATCAGTCAGATGCGTGTTAAAGCTGTTTTGATGTTGTCCCCAGTCCCCACACGTATTTATACTGAACAAAAATATAAATGCAACATGCAACAATTTCAAAGATTTTACTGAGTTACAGTTCAGAAGAGGAAATCAGTCAAATGAAATAAATAAATTAGGCCCTAATCTATGGATTTCACAAGACTGGGCATGGGGGCGCAATCAGAATGCGCTTTTCCCCACAAAAGGGCTTTACCACAGACAGAAATACTCCTCAGCTTTATGGTAGAGAAATGAAAATGTAATTCTCTGGCAACAGCTCTGTTGGACTTTCCAGCAGTCAGCATGCCAATTGCACACTCCTTCAAAACTTGGAGACATCCGTGGCATTGTGTTTTGTGACAAAACTGCACATTTTAGAGTTACCTTTTGTTGTCCCCAGCACAAGGTGCACTCGTGTAATGATTATGCGGTTAAATCAGTTTCTTGATATGCCACACCTGTCAGGTGGATGGATTATCTTGGCAAAGGAGAAATGCTCACTAACAGAAAATGTGTGAGAAATAATATTTTTGTGCGTATGGAAAATTTCTGGGATCTTTTGTTTCAGCTCATGAAACATGGGACCAACACTTTACATGCTGCATTTATATTTTTTGCTCAGTATCATTTAAGAGTACCTTCAATCCGCTAACAAATCTAGCATATCCAAAATTACCCATCTGGCACTGAAAGAGTCAAATAAAGATAAAACACACCCCCGCTGTCTGTGATCATAGTTCAGTCCCAACACATTATCACAAAGGTAGACCCTGTGGTGATACCACATTAGCCACGGGCAGGGGATATTATTTTGCTTCAATCTTCTATTTACGCTGTACATAAATTATTCTAATTTACTCTCTCTCTCTCCAAGAGAACCCTCAACCCCCTCCCTCCCTCTCACATTCACACACACACACACACACACACACACACACACACACACACACACACACACACACACACACACACACACACACACACACACACACACACACACACACACACACACACACACACACACACACACACACACACACACACACACACACACAGACACAGTCACAGACACAGACACAGACACACACACACACACACACACAGACACACACACACACACACACACATACACACACACACACACACACACACACACACACACACACACACACACACAAACAGTTCTGTCAGACATGGCTCCCCTCCTAGGTGTTCTATTATTCTGTTACTCTCTCAGTCTGTGTTACTACCCAATCTCTCTCAGTCTGTGTTACTACCTAATCTCTCTCAGTCTGTGTTACTACCTAATCTCTCTCAGTCTGTTACTACCCAATCTCTCTCAGTCTGTGTTACTACCTAATCTCTCTCAGTCTGTTACTACCCAATCTCTCTCAGTCTGTTACTACCCAATCTCTCTCAGTCTGTTACTACCTAATCTCTCTCAGTCTGTGTTACTACCTAATCTCTCTCAGTCTGTTACTACCTAATCTCTCTCAGTCTGTTACTACCTAATCTCTCTCAGTCTGTGTTACTACCCAATCTCTCTCAGTCTGTTACTACCCAATCTCTCTCAGTCTGTTACTACCCAATCTCTCTCAGTCTGTGTTACTACCCAATCTCTCTCAGTCTGTGTTACTACCCAATCTCTCTCAGTCTGTGTTACTACCCAATCTCTCTCAGTCTGTGTTACTACCTAATCTCTCTCAGTCTGTGTTACTACCTAATCTCTCTCAGTCTGTGTTACTACCTAATCTCTCTCAGTCTGTGTTACTACCCAATCTCTCTCAGTCTGTGTTACTACCCAATCTCTCTCAGTCTGTTACTACCCAATCTCTCTCAGTCTGTGTTACTACCCAATCTCTCTCAGTCTGTTACTACCCAATCTCTCTCAGTCTGTTACTACCTAATCTCTCTCAGTCTGTGTTACTACCTAATCTCTCTCAGTCTGTTACTACCTAATCTCTCTCAGTCTGTGTTACTACCTAATCTCTCTCAGTCTGTTACTACCTAATCTCTCTCAGTCTGTGTTACTACCTAATCTCTCTCAGTCTGTGTTACTACCTAATCTCTCTCAGTCTGTGTTACTACCTAATCTCTCTCAGTCTGTGTTACTACCTAATCTCTCTCAGTCTGTTACTACCTAATCTCTCTCAGTCTGTGTTACTACCTAATCTCTCTCAGTCTGTGTTACTACCTAATCTCTCTCAGTCTGTGTTACTACCCAATCTCTCTCAGTCTGTTACTACCTAATCTCTCTCAGTCTGTGTTACTACCCAATCTCTCTCAGTCTGTGTTACTACCTAATCTCTCTCAGTCTGTGTTACTACCTAATCTTTCTCAGTCTGTGTTACTACCTAATCTCTCTCAGTCTGTGTTACTACCTAATCTCTCTCAGTCTGTTACTACCTAATCTCTCTCAGTCTGTTACTACCCAATCTCTCTCAGTCTGTGTTACTACCTAATCTCTCTCAGTCTGTGTTACTACCCAATCTCTCTCAGTCTGTTACTACCTAATCTCTCTCAGTCTGTGTTACTACCCAATCTCTCTCAGTCTGTGTTACTACCTAATCTCTCTCAGTCTGTTACTACCTAATCTCTCTCAGTCTGTGTTACTACCTAATCTCTCTCAGTCTGTGTTACTACCCAATCTCTCTCAGTCTGTGTTACTACCTAATCTCTCTCAGTCTGTGTTACTATCCAATCTCTCTCAGTCTGTGTTACTACCTAATCTCTCTCAGTCTGTGTTACTACCTAATCTCTCTCAGTCTGTGTTACTACCTAATCTCTCTCAGTCTGTTACTACCCAATCTCTCTCAGTCTGTTACTACCCAATCTCTCTCAGTCTGTGTTACTACCCAATCTCTGTCAGTCTGTGTTACTACCTAATCTCTCTCAGTCTGTGTTACTACCTAATCTCTCTCAGTCTGTGTTACTACCTAATCTATCTCAGTCTGTGTTACTACCTAATCTCTCTCAGTCTGTAACTACCCAATCTCTCTCAGTCTGTGTTGCTACATAATCTCTCTCAGTCTGTTACTACCTAATCTCTCTCAGTCTGTGTTACTACCTAATCTCTCTCAGTCTGTGTTACTACCTAATCTCTCTCAGTCTGTTACTACCTAATCTCTCTCAGTCTGTGTTACTACCTAATCTCTCTCAGTCTGTGTTACTACCCAATCTCTCTCAGTCTGTTACTACCTAATCTCTCTCAGTCTGTTACTACCTAATCTCTCTCAGTCTGTGTTACTACCTAATCTCTCTCAGTCTGTGTTACTACCTAATCTCTCTCAGTCTGTGTTACTACCTAATCTCTCTCAGTCTGTAACTACCTAATCTCTCTCAGTCTGTTACTACCTAATCTCTCTCAGTCTGTGTTACTACCTAATCTCTCTCAGTCTGTGTTACTACCTAATCTCTCTCAGTCTGTGTTACTACCCAATCTCTCTCAGTCTGTGTTACTACCTAATCTCGCTCAGTCTGTTACTACCCAATCTCTCTCAGTCTGTGTTACTACCTAATCTCTCTCAGTCTGTTACTACCCAATCTCTCTCAGTCTGTTACTACCCAATCTCTCTCAGTCTGTGTTACTACCTAATCTCTCTCAGTCTGTGTTACTACCTAATCTCTCTCAGTCTGTGTTACTACCCAATCTCTCTCAGTCTGTTACTACCCAATCTCTCTCAGTCTGTTACTACCTAATCTCTCTCAGTCTGTGTTACTACCCAATCTCTCTCAGTCTGTGTTACTACCTAATCTCTCTCAGTCTGTTACTACCTAATCTCTCTCAGTCTGTGTTACTACCCAATCTCTCTCAGTCTGTTACTACCTAATCTCTCTCAGTCTGTGTTACTACCCAATCTCTCTCAGTCTGTGTTACTACCCAATCTCTCTCAGTCTGTGTTACTACCTAATCTCTCTCAGTATGTTACTACCCAATCTCTCTCAGTCTGTTACTACCTAATCTCTCTCAGTCTGTGTTACTACCCAATCTCTCTCAGTCTGTGTTACTACCTAATCTCTCTCAGCCTGTGTTACTACCTAATCTCTCTCAGTCTGTTACTATCTAATCTCTCTCAGTCTGTGTTACTACCCAATCTCTCTCAGTCTGTGTTACTACCTAATCTCTCTCAGTCTGTGTTACTACCCAATCTCTCTCAGTCTGTGTTACTACTTAATCTCTCTCAGTCTGTGTTACTACCTAATCTCTCTCAGTCTGTGTTACTACCCAATCTCTCTCAGTCTGTTACTACCCAATCTCTCTCAGTCTGTTACTACCTAATCTCTCTCAGTCTGTGTTACTACCCAATCTCTCTGTCTGTTTTACTACCTAATCTCTCTCTGTCTGTGTTACTACCTAATCTCTCTCAGTCTGTGTTACTACCTAATCTCTCTCAGTCTGTGTTACTACCCAATCTCTCTCAGCCTGTTACTACCTAATCTCTCTCAGTCTGTGTTACTGCCCAATCATTCTCAGTCTGTGTTACTACCTAATCTCTCTCAGTCTGTGTTACTACCTAATCTCTCTCAGTCTGTGTTACTACCTAATCTCTCTCAGTCTGTTACTACCCAATCTCTCTCAGTCTGTGTTACTACCCAATCTCTCTCAGTCTGTGTTACTACCTAATCTCTCTCAGTCTGTGTTACTACCCAATCTCTCTCAGTCTGTGTTACTACCTAATCTCTCTCAGTCTGTGTTACTACCTAATCTCTCTCAGTCTGTGTTACTACCTAATCTCTCTCAGTCTGTTACTACCCAATCTCTCTCAGTCTGTGTTACTACCTAATCTCTCTCAGTCTGTTACTACCCAATCTCTCTCAGTCTGTTACTACCCAATCTCTCTCAGTCTGTGTTACTACCTAATCTCTCTCAGTCTGTGTTACTACCTAATCTCTCTCAGTCTGTTACTACCCAATCTCTCTCAGTCTGTGTTACTACCCAATCTCTCTCAGTCTGTGTTACTACCTAATCTCTCTCAGTCTGTTACTACCCAATCTCTCTCAGTCTGTGTTACTACCCAATCTCTCTCAGTCTGTGTTACTACCTAATCTCTCTCAGTCTGTTACTACCTAATCTCTCTCAGTCTGTTACTACCTAATCTCTCTCAGTCTGTTACTACCCAATCTCTCTCAGTCTGTGTTACTACCCAATCTCTCTCAGTCTGTGTTACTACCTAATCTCTCTCAGTCTGTGTTACTACCTAATCTCTCTCAGTCTGTGTTACTACCTAATCTCTCTCAGTCTGTGTTACTACCCAATCTCTCTCAGTCTGTGTTACTACCTAATCTCTCTCAGTCTGTTACTACCCAATCTCTCTCAGTCTGTTACTACCCAATCTCTCTCAGTCTGTTACTACCCAATCTCTCTCAGTCTGTTACTACCTAATCTCTCTCAGTCTGTGTTACTACCCAATCTCTCTCAGTCTGTTACTACCTAATCTCTCTCAGTCTGTGTTACTACCTAATCTCTCTCAGTCTGTTACTACCTAATCTCTCTCAGTCTGTGTTACTACCTAATCTCTCTCAGTCTGTGTTACTACCTAATCTCTCTCAGTCTGTGTTACTACCTAATCTCTCTCAGTCTGTTACTACCTAATCTCTCTCAGTCTGTGTTACTACCTAATCTCTCTCAGTCTGTGTTACTACCTAATCTCTCTCAGTCTGTGTTACTACCCAATCTCTCTCAGTCTGTTACTACCTAATCTCTCTCAGTCTGTGTTACTACCCAATCTCTCTCAGTCTGTGTTACTACCTAATCTCTCTCAGTCTGTGTTACTACCTAATCTCTCTCAGTCTGTGTTACTACCTAATCTCTCTCAGTCTGTGTTACTACCTAATCTCTCTCAGTCTGTGTTACTACCTAATCTCTCTCAGTCTGTTACTACCTAATCTCTCTCAGTCTGTTACTACCCAATCTCTCTCAGTCTGTGTTACTACCTAATCTCTCTTAGTCTGTGTTACTATCCAATCTCTCTGTCTGTTACTACCTAATCTCTCTCAGTCTGTGTTACTACCCAATCTCTCTCAGTCTGTGTTACTACCTAATCTCTCTCAGTCTGTGTTACTACCTAATCTCTCTCAGTCTGTGTTACTACCCAATCTCTCTCAGTCTGTGTTACTACCTAATCTCTCTCAGTCTGTGTTACTACCTAATCTCTCTCAGTCTGTGTTACTACCTAATCTCTCTCAGTCTGTGTTACTACCCAATCTCTCTCAGTCTGTGTTACTACCTAATCTCTCTCAGTCTGTGTTACTACCTAATCTCTCTCAGTCTGTTACTACCCAATCTCTCTCAGTCTGTTACTACCCAATCTCTCTCAGTCTGTGTTACTACCCAATCTCTGTCAGTCTGTGTTACTACCTAATCTCTCTCAGTCTGTGTTACTACCTAATCTCTCTCAGTCTGTGTTACTACCCAATCTCTCTCAGTCTGTGTTACTACCCAATATCTCTCAGTCTGTTACTACCTAATCTCTCTCAGTCTGTGTTACTACCCAATCTCTCTCAGTCTGTGTTACTACCTAATCTCTCTCAGTCTGTGTTACTACCTAATCTCTCTCAGTCTGTGTTACTACCCAATCTCTCTCAGTCTGTTACTACCTAATCTCTCTCAGTCTGTGTTACTACCCAATCTCTCTCAGTCTGTGTTACTACCTAATCTCTCTCAGTCTGTGTTACTACCTAATCTCTCTCAGTCTGTGTTACTACCTAATCTCTCTCAGTCTGTGTTACTACCTAATCTCTCTCAGTCTGTGTTACTACCTAATCTCTCTCAGTCTGTGTTACTACCTAATCTCTCTCAGTCTGTGTTACTACCTAATCTCTCTCAGTCTGTGTTACTACCTAATCTCTCTCAGTCTGTGTTACTACCTAATCTCTCTCAGTCTGTGTTACTACCTAATCTCTCTCAGTCTGTTACTACCCAATCTCTCTCAGTCTGTGTTACTACCCAATCTCTCTCAGTCTGTGTTACTACCCAATCTCTCTCAGTCTGTGTTACTACCTAATCTCTCTCAGTCTGTGTTACTACCTAATCTCTCTCAGTCTGTGTTACTACCCAATCTCTCTCAGTCTGTGTTACTACCTAATCTCTCTCAGTCTGTGTTACTACCTAATCTCTCTCGGTCTGTGTTACTACCCAATCTCTCTCAGTCTGTTACTACCTAATCTCTCTCAGTCTGTGTTACTACCTAATCTCTCTCAGTCTGTTACTACCCAATCTCTCTCAGTCTGTGTTACTACCCAATCTCTCTCAGTCTGTGTTACTACCCAATCTCTCTCAGTCTGTTACTACCCAATCTCTCTCAGTCTGTGTTACTACCTAATCTCTCTCAGTCTGTGTTACTACCTAATCTCTCTCAGTCTGTGTTACTACCTAATCTCTCTCAGTCTGTGTTACTACCTAATCTCTCTCAGTCTGTTACTACCTAATCTCTCTCAGTCTGTGTTACTACCCAATCTCTCTCAGTCTGTGTTACTACCCAATCTCTCTCAGTCTGTTACTACCCAATCTCTCTCAGTCTGTGTTACTACCTAATCTCTCTCAGTCTGTGTTACTACCTAATCTCTCTCAGTCTGTTACTACCTAATCTCTCTCAGTCTGTTACTACCTAATCTCTCTCAGTCTGTTACTACCCAATCTCTCTCAGTCTGTTACTACCTAATCTCTCTCAGTCTGTTACTACCTAATCTCTCTCAGTCTGTTACTACCCAATCTCTCTCAGTCTGTGTTACTACCTAATCCCTCTCAGTCTGTTACTACCTAATCTCTCTCAGTCTGTGTTACTACCCAATCTCTCTCAGTCTGTGTTACTACCTAATCTCTCTCAGTCTGTGTTACTACCTAATCTCTCTCAGTCTGTTACTACCTAATCTCTCTCAGTCTGTTACTACCTAATCTCTCTCAGTCTGTTACTACCCAATCTCTCTCAGTCTGTGTTACTACCTAATCTCTCTCAGTCTGTGTTACTACCCAATCTCTCTCAGTCTGTGTTACTACCTAATCTCTCTCAGTCTGTGTTACTACCTAATCTCTCTCAGTCTGTGTTACTACCCAATCTCTCTCAGTCTGTTACTACCTAATCTCTCTCAGTCTGTTACTACCTAATCTCTCTCAGTCTGTGTTACTACCCAATCTCTCTCAGTCTGTGTTACCACCTAATCTCTCTCAGTCTGTGTTACTACCTAATCTCTCTCAGTCTGTTACTACCCAATCTCTCTCAGTCTGTGTTACTACCTAATCTCTCTCAGTCTGTGTTACTACCTAATCTCTCTCAGTCTGTGTTACTACCTAATCTCTCTCAGTCTGTGTTACTACCTAATCTCTCTCAGTCTGTGTTACTACCTAATCTCTCTCAGTCTGTGTTACTACCTAATCTCTCTCAGTCTGTGTTACTACCTAATCTCTCTCAGTCTGTTACTACCCAATCTCTCTCAGTCTGTGTTACTACCCAATCTCTCTCAGTCTGTGTTACTACCCAATCTCTCTCAGTCTGTGTTACTACCTAATCTCTCTCAGTCTGTGTTACTACCTAATCTCTCTCAGTCTGTGTTACTACCTAATCTCTCTCAGTCTGTGTTACTACCTAATCTCTCTCAGTCTGTGTTACTACCTAATCTCTCTCAGTCTGTGTTACTACCCAATCTCTCTCAGTCTGTTACTACCTAATCTCTCGCAGTCTGTGTTACTACCTAATCTCTCTCAGTCTGTTACTACCCAATCTCTCTCAGTCTGTGTTACTACCCAATCTCTCTCAGTCTGTGTTACTACCCAATCTCTCTCAGTCTGTTACTACCCAATCTCTCTCAGTCTGTGTTACTACCTAATCTCTCTCAGTCTGTGTTACTACCTAATCTCTCTCAGTCTGTGTTACTACCTATTCTCTCTCAATCTGTGTTACTACCTAATCTCTCTCAGTCTGTTACTACCTAATCTCTCTCAGTCTGTGTTACTACCCAATCTCTCTCAGTCTGTGTTACTACCTAATCTCTCTCAGTCTGTGTTACTACCTAATCTCTCTCAGTCTGTTACTACCTAATCTCTCTCAGTCTGTTACTACCTAATCTCTCTCAGTCTGTTACTACCCAAACTCTCTCAGTCTGTTACTACCTAATCTCTCTCAGTCTGTTACTACCTAATCTCTCTCAGTCTGTTACTACCCAATCTCTCTCAGTCTGTGTTACTACCTAATCTCTCTCAGTCTGTTACTACCTAATCTCTCTCAGTCTGTGTTACTACCCAATCTCTCTCAGTCTGTGTTACTACCTAATCTCTCTCAGTCTGTGTTACTACCTAATCTCTCTCAGTCTGTTACTACCTAATCTCTCTCAGTCTGTTACTACCTAATCTCTCTCAGTCTGTTACTACCCAATCTCTCTCAGTCTGTGTTACTACCTAATCTCTCTCAGTCTGTGTTACTACCCAATCTCTCTCAGTCTGTGTTACTACCTAATCTCTCTCAGTCTGTTACTACCTAATCTCTCTCAGTCTGTGTTACTACCTAATCTCTCTCAGTCTGTGTTACTACCTAATCTCTCTCAGTCTGTTACTACCCAATCTCTCTCAGTCTGTGTTACTACCTAATCTCTCTCAGTCTGTGTTACTACCTAATCTCTCTCAGTCTGTTACTACCTAATCTCTCTCAGTCTGTGTTACTACCTAATCTCTCTCAGTCTGTGTTACTACCTAATCTCTCTCAGTCTGTTACTACCCAATCTCTCTCAGTCTGTGTTACTACCCAATCTCTCTCAGTCTGTGTTACTACCTAATCTCTCTCAGTCTGTTACTACCTAATCTCTCTCAGTCTGTGTTACTACCTAATCTCTCTCAGTCTGTGTTACTACCTAATCTCTCTCAGTCTGTGTTACTACCCAATCTCTCTCAGTCTGTGTTACTACCCAATCTCTCTCAGTCTCTGTCACTACTACCCACTCTCTGTTGCACCAGGAGGCTGTCATATTTTACACAACACACATTCATTTACTCCAGACCACGTGCACATCGAGAAAAGAGTGTCAGTTACTCCTCTCCTCTCCTCTCCTCTCCTCTCCTCTCCTCTCCTCTCCTCTCCTCTCCTCTCCTCTCCTCTCCTCTCTCTCCTCTCCTCTCCTCTCCTCTCCTCTCCTCTCCTCTCCTCTCCTCTCCTCTCCTCTCCTCTCCTCTCCTCTCCTCTCCTCTCCTCTGCTTTCGCCTCCTCTCGTCCCCTCTCGTCTCGTTGCCTCTCATCTCGTCTCCTCTCCTCTCCTCTGCTTTCGTCTCCTCTAGTCCCCTCTCGTCTCGTTGCCTCTCGTCTCGTCTCGTCTCGTCTCGTCTCGTCTCGTCTCGTCTCGTCTCCTCTCCTCTCCTCTCCTCTCCTCTCCTCTCCTCTCCTCTCCTCTCCTCTCCTCTCCTCTCCTCTCCTCTCCTCTCCTCTCCTCTCCTCTCCTCTCCTCTCCTCTCCTCTCCTCTCCTCTCCTCTCCTCTCCTCTCCTCTCCTCTCCTCTCCTCTCCTCCTTCCCTTCATCTGCTCTGATAGTGAAAGAACAGGACTGGTTAAAGCTAATATCCCAGTAGGAACCTTCCATCCCACCAGGTTGCTTTCCCTTATTCTGGGGTTTCAGATCAGTGTGTAGATAAAGGAAGGGTGAGTAGGAAGTCACTGTAGACAGTTGTGACCCATGGTGTCTTTGAGGGAGTGACTCTAGAGTCTTGAGATGCAGTATAGCTAGGCTAACCTAAGGAAATATCATTATGGTTAGTGTTGTGACAGACAGCGATCAGTGTCAGGGTGCTGTCTCTCCGTGTGTCTCTGTGTGTCTCTGTGTCTCTCCGTGTGTCTCTGTGTGTCTCTGTGTCTCTCCGTGTGTCTCTGTGTGTCTCTGTGTCTCTCCGTGTGTCTCTGTGTCTCTCCGTGTGTCTCTGTGTGTCTCTGTGTCTCTCTGTGTGTCTCTGTGTGTCTCTGTGTCTCTCTGTGTGTCTCTGTGTCTCTCTGTGTGTCTCTGTGTCTCTCTGTGTGTCTCTGTGTCTCTCTGTGTGTCTCTGTGTCTCTCTTTGTGTCTCTGTGTCTCTCTGTGTGTCTCTGTGTCTCTCTGTGTCTCTCTGTGTGCCTCTGTGACTCTCTGTGTGTCTCTGTGTCTCTCTGTGTGCCTCTGTGTCTCTCTGTGTGCCTCTGTGTCTCTCTGTGTCTCTCTGTGGACCCATGCTGTCAGTGACCCATGCTTCTGGCCGGGCTTGTGGCTAGTGGATGGCTCAGACAAAATCAAAGGTCAGGGGTCAAATGCTGGGTTTGTCAGATTTTCCCAGAGTTCACAACCTCCAGAGCGCTCCAGTGGATACTGAGACGATACTGAGATGATTACCACTAGGCCACTAGGCCATATAGCACTACTAGTAGTATTACATAGTGTAATACATTATACTAGTAGTATTAAATAGTGCAATACATTATACTAGTAGTATTACATAGTGTAATACATTATACTAGTAGTATTACATAGTGTAATAGATTATGCTAGTAGTATTACATAGTGTAATACATTATACTAGTAGTATTACATAGTGTTATACATTATACTAGTAGTATTACATAGTGTAATACATTATACTAGTAGTATTACATAGTGTAATACATTATACTAGTAGTATTACATAGTGTAATACATTATACTAGTAGTATTACATAGTGTAATACATTATACTAGTAGTATTACATAGTGTAATACATTATACTAGTAGTATTAAATAGTGCAATACATTATACTAGTAGTATTACATAGTGTAATACATTATACTAGTAGTATTACATAGTGTAATACATTATACTAGTAGTATTAAATAGTGCAATACATTATACTAGTAGTATTACATAGTGTAATACATTATACTAGTAGTATTACATAGTGTAATACATTATACTAGTAGTATTACATAGTTTAATACATTATACTAGTAGTATTAAATAGTGCAATACATTATACTAGTAGTATTACATAGTGTAATACATTATACTAGTAGTATTAAATAGTGCAATACATTATACTAGTAGTATTACATAGTTTAATACATTATACTAGCAGTATTACATAGTGTAATACATTATACTAGCAGTATTACATAGTGTAATACATTAAACTAGTAGTATTATATAGTGTAATACATTATATATTAGTATTACATAGTGTAATACATTATACTAGTAGTATTACATATTGTAATACATTATACTAGTAGTATTACATAGTGTAATACATTAAACTAGTAGTATTAAATAGTGTAATACATTATACTAGTAGTATTACATAGTGTAATACATTATACTAGTAGTATTGCATAGTGTAATACATTATACTAGTAGTATTAAATAGTGTAATACATTATACTAGTAGTATTACATAGTGTAATACATTATACTAGTAGTATTACATAGTGTAATACATTATACTAGTAGTATTACATGGTGTAATACATTATACTAGTAGTATTACATATTGTAATACATTATACTAGTAGTATTACATAGTGTAATACATTATACTAGTAGTATTGCATAGTGTAATACATTATACTAGTAGTATTACATAGTGTAATAAATTATACTAGTAGTATTAAATAGTGTAATACATTATACTAGTTGTATTACATAGTGTAATATATTATACTAGTAGTATTGCATAGTGTAACACATTATACTATTAGTATTACATAGTGTAATACATTATACTAGTAGTATTACATAGTGTAATACATTATACTAGTAGTATTAAATAGTGTAATACATTATACTAGTAGTATTGCATAGTGTAATACATTATACTAGTAGTATTACATAGTGTAATAAATTATACTAGTAGTATTAAATAGTGTAATACATTATACTAGTAGTATTACATAGTGTAATACATTATACTAGTAGTATTGCATAGTGTAATACATTATACTAGTAGTATTGCATAGTGTAATACATTATACTAGTAGTATTACATAGTGTAATAAATTATACTAGTAGTATTAAATAGTGTAATACATTATACTAGTTGTATTACATAGTGTAATACATTATACTAGTAGTATTGCATAGTGTAATACATTATACTAGTAGTATTAGCCTGTACTACATTTACATTTACATTTTAGTCATTTAGCAGACGCTCTTATCCAGAGCGACTTACAGTTAGCGCATACATTATTTTATCGAACCCACAACCCTGGCGTTGCAAACGCCATGCTCTACCAACTGAGCTACATCCCCTGCCGGCCATTCCCTCCCCTACCCTGGACGACGCTGGGCCAATTGTGCGCCGCCCCATGGGTCTCCCGGTCGGCTACGACAGAGCCTGGATTCGAACCAGGATCTCTAGTGGCACAGCTAGCACTGCGATGCAGTGCCTTAGACCACTGCGCCACTCGGGTGGTCTAAGTACTATTACTACATGCAGGCAATACAGTATACTAGTATGTTTAAGACTGTAGACATGGGAAAGGCTAATCTTCTGCTGTTTCAAAACTAGATACTATTGTGTTTTCCACTGTGTGTGAAATAAAATCAGAGTAGTCGCATTCAACATGCTGCTCACACAACAACATGGTTTGTACTGACTCCGTCATCACTTCAACACCTGACACAAGTTAGAAGGAAGAGCCTCCTTCTGTTTGGTTTGCAGAGGATTCAGTACGCTGATGTCTCCTTGAACTCAGCTGTGTGCGTGCGTGTGTGTGTGTGAGTGTGTGTGTGTGTGTGTGTGTGTGCGTGTGTGTGTGTGTGTGTGAGTGTGTGTGTGTGTGTGATAGACAGCTTAATCAGTGGAAGCAAAATCAGTGTCTGCCTGCACAGGCTCACGTCCCTCCCTGAGGAAATCCTTCAGAAAGTTGTGCAGCTCTGTAACCAGCTGCTCCCCTCTTTAACTAGCTCTCTTTCTTTATCTCCTCACACACACACACACACACACACACACACACACACACACAGAGAGAGACGAGCATGCAGGAAAGTACATTGTGTACAAATGAGTTGAAATGGAAGAGTCTGTTCAGAAGGCCCTGAGTGGATTTACATTTACATTTACATTTTAGTCATTTAGCAGACGCTCTTATCCAGAGCGACTCACAGTTAGTGAGTGCATACATTTAATTCTTTATACTGGCCCCCCGTGGGGAATCGAACCCACAACCCTGGCGTTGCAAACGCCATGCTCTACCAACTGAGCTACATCCCTGCCGGCCATTCCCTCCCCTACCCTGGACGACGCTGGGCCATTCCCTCCCCTACCCTGGACGACGCTGGGCCAAATTGTGCGCCGCCCCATGGGTCTTTACTACTAGTACATATTGGGGAGTTGTCTGAAAAGCTCCAATAACAAGTCTGAGGTGGCCTCTGTCTATCTGAAACCAGATCAGCTCTGATTGTGAAGGTGTACAAACACATACAGTTTGGCCACACCTACATCTTATTTTTTTTAAAACTATTTTCTACATCAAAACTATGAAATAACACATATGGAATCATGTAGTAACCAAAAAAAAAGTGTTAAACAAATCAAAATATATTTTCTATTTGAGATTCTTCAAATAGCCACCCTTTGCCTTGATAACACCTTTGCACACTCTTGGCATTCTCTCAACCAGCTTCATGAGGTACTCACCTGGAATGTATTTCAATTAACAGGTGTGCCTTCTTAAAAGTTAATTTGTGGAATTAATTTCCTTCTTAATGCGTTTGAGTCAATCAGTTGTGTTGTAACAAGGTAGGGGGGTATACAGAAGATAGCCCTATTTGGTAAAAGACCAAGTCCATATTATGGCAAGAACAGCTCAAATAAGCAAAGAGAAACGACAGTCCATCATTACTTTAAAACATGAAGGTCAGTCAATACGGAACATTTCAAGAACTTTGAAAAGTTTCTTCAAGTGCAGTCGGAAAAGCACTATGATGAACTGGCTGTCATGAGGACCTCCACAGGAATGGAAGACCCAGAGTTACCTCTGCTGCAGAGGATAAGTTCATTAGAGTTACCAGCCTCAGAAATTGCAGCCCAAATAAATGCTTCACAGAGTTCAAGAAACAGACACATCTCAACATCAACTGTTCAGAGGGGACTGTGTGAATCAGGCCTTCATGGTCGAATTGCTGCAAAGAAACCACTACTAAAGGACACCAATAGGAAGAAGAGACTTGCTTGGGCCAAGAAACATGAGCAATGGACATTAGACCGGTGGAAATGTGTCCTTTGGTCTGGAGTCCAAATTGGAGATATTTGGGTCAAACCGCTGTGTCTTTGTGAAATGCAGTGTGGGTGAACGGATGATCTCCACATGAGTAGTTCCCACCATAAAGCATGGAGGAGGAGGTGTTATGGTGTGGGGGTGCTTTGCAGGTGACACTGTCTGTGATTTATTTTGAATTCAAGGCACACTTAACCAGCATGGCTATCACAGAATTCTGCAGTGATACGCCATCCCATCTGGTTTGGGATTAGTTAGACTATCATTTGTTTTTCAACAGGACAATGATCCAACACACCTCCAGACTGTGTAAGGGCTATTTTACCAAGAAGGAGAGTGATGGAGTGTTGCATCAGATGACCTGGCCTCCACAATCCCCCGACCTCAACCCAATTGAGATGGTTTGGGATGAGTCAGACGGCAGAGTGAAGGAAAAGCAGCCAACAAGTGCTCAGCGTATGTGGGAACTCCTTCAAGACGTTTGGAAAAGCATTCCAGGTGAAGCTGGTTGAGAGAATGCCAAGCGTGTGCAAAGCTGTCATCAAGGCAAACGGTGGCTATTTGAAGAATCGTAAATGTAAAATATATGTTGATTTGTTTAACACTTTTTTGGTTACTACATGATTCCATATGTGTTATTTCATAGTTTTGATGTCTTCACTATTATTCTACAATGTAAAAAATAGTACAAATAAAGAAAAACCCTTGAATGAGTAGGTGTGTCCAAACTTTTGACTGGTACTGTAGGCTCAATCGTCATCCAGGAAACCGGCCCTAACGGTACAACTTTATTTAGCTACACACTGTCCTTCTCAGACAAGCCTCCTAGATAATCTGATTGGCCATATGTGTGGATTGTGTGTTCTACTCTGTTCTGTTCTACTGTGTTCTGTTCTACTGTGTTCTGTTCTGTTCTGTTCTGTTCTGTTCTGTTCTGTTCTACTCTGTTCTACTCTTTTCTACTCTATTCTGTTCTATTCTGTTCTATTCTGTTCTGTTCTACTCTTTTCTACTCTGTTCTGTTCTGTTCTACTCTGTTCTACTATGTTCTGTTCTACTCTGTTCTGTTCTTTTCTATTCTACTCTGTTCTGTTCTGTTCTGTTCTACTCTGTTCTGTTCTACTCTGTTCTGTTCTGTTCTACTCTGTTCTGTTCTACTCTGTTCTGTTCTGTTCTGTTCTGTTCTGTTCTGTTCTGTTCTACTCTTTTCTACTCTGTTCTGTTCTGTTCTGTTCTGTTCTGTTCTGTTCTACTCTGTTCTGTTCTGTTCTGTTCTACTCTGTTCTGTTCTGTTATTTTCTATTCTCTTCTGTTCTGTTCTGTTCTACTCTGTTCTGTTCTGTTCTACTCTGTTCTGTTCTACTCTGTTCTGTTATATTCTACTCTGTTCTGTTCTACTCTGTTCTGTTCTGTTCTGCTCTACTCTGTTCTGTTCTGTTCTGTTCTACTCTGTTCTGTTCTACTCTGTTCTGTTCTGCTCTGCTCTACTCTGTTCTACTCTCTTCTACTCTGCTCTACTCTGTTCTGTTCTGTTCTACTCTGTTCTCTTCTGTTATTTTCTACTCTGTTCTGTTCTGTTCTCTCTGCAGCAGGGGTGGACTGGCCATTGGGCAATTATGGCAAATGCCAGATAGCTTGTTCCATCTTTAGCCCAGTGGGCCTGTCTACATTGGGGTTTTAATAAAAATGATCATTATTTGGCTGATAATTGGGTCCTAGAGGAACATAATGGGCTGTTGTGTAAGAAATTCCAGGGCAATTTCTGGTCCCAGGCTGTCCCTGCTCTGCAGTATGTCTGTCTGCCTGTTGTCTGATCCATCTTAACAGCGATCACACTGTGTCGATACGCCAACAATCTGATGTTGGGATTACAGTTTAATCCAGAACAACACAGCTCTGTCATAGAGTAACAGATAGACAAGCTGCTGTCTGTGAAATCTTCACACACACACACACACACACACACACACACACACACACACACACACACACACACACACACACACACACACACACACACACACACACACACACACACACACACACACACACACACACACACACACACACTGTCTGCTGTCCTGCTAGATTAACCCAGGCTGAGCAGACTAAAGCTGTGTGTAGTTGGTTGCCAAGAAGGTTTTGCACGAGCAGCGAAGTGAGATACCGTGACAATATAACGCTCCGAGATGGAGGAGAGGGGGGGGGGGGGGGGGCAGAGGGAGGGAGAGGGAGGAGAGGGGGAGAGGGGGGAGGGAGAGAGAGGGAGAGGGAGGAGAGGGGGAGAGGGGGGAGGGAGAGGGAGGGAGAGGGAGGAGAGGGGGAGAGGGGGGAGGGAGAGGGAGGGAGAGGGAGGAGAGGGGGAGAGGGGGGAGGGAGAGGGAGGGAGAGGGAGGAGAGTGGGAGAGGGGGGAGGGAGAGGGAGGGAGAGAGGGGGGGGGGGTGGAAAGAGAGAGGGAGAGGCCGAGAGTAGGGAAGGGGGACTCTAGATGTGTCTCAAATAGCCCCCTCTTCCCTATATAGTGAACAATGTTTGACCAGAGCCCTATGGGGTTAAAGGTTAAGTTATAGGGGGTTAGTCTGGTGGGGTTTAAAATGCTCCAGCATATACATTTTAGTAATTTAGCAGACGCTCTTATCCAGAGCGACTTACATGAGCAATTAGGGTTAAGTGCCTTGCTCAAGGGCACATCGACAGATTTTTCACCTAGTCGGCTCAGGGATTAGAACCAACTTTCGGTTACCGGCACAACACTCTTACCCACTAAGCTACCTGCCTCAAGTATACAACGCCGGGCATTCCATTAGGCCAGGGGTATTGAACTCTGACCCTAAGTGGTCCAGAGCCTGCTGCTTTTTCTGTTCTACCTGATCATTCAGTTCTCCCACCTGGTGTCCCAGGTCTAAATCAGTCCCTGATTAGAGGGCAACAATAAAACAAAACGCAGTGGAACTGACGTCCTGGTCCAGAGTTGAGTTTGAGGGTTTTAGAGCCTCCTGCTATGACAACCCCAATTATATTATCACAAAGAGCACCGCTGACAGAGAGTGTTTCTGTGTGTGTGTGTGTGTGTGTGTCTGTGTGTGTGTGTGTGTGTGTGTGTGTGTGTGTGTCTGTGTGTGTGTGTGTCTGTGTGTGTGTCAAATCAAATGTATTTGTCACATACACGTATTTTAGCAGATGTTATAGTGGGTGTAGCGAAATGCTTGTGCTTCTAGCTCCGACAGTGCAGTAATATCTAACAAGTCATATCTAACAATTTCACAACATATACCCAACACACACAAATCTAAGTAAGGAATGGAATTAAGAATATATACATACAGTGGGGAGAACAAGTATTTGATACACTGCCGATTTTGCAGGTTTTACTACTTACAAAGCATGTAGAGGTCTGTAATTTTTTATCATAGGTACACTTCAACTGTGAGAGACGGAATCTAAAACAAAAATCCAGAAAATCACATTGTATGATTTTTAAGTAATTAATTTGCATTTTATTGCATGACATAAGTATTTGATCATCTACCAACCAGTAAGAATTCTGGCTCTCACAGACCTGTTAGTTTTTCTTTAAGAAGCCCTCCTGTTCTCCACTCATTACCTGTATTAACTGCACCTGTTTGAACTCGTTACCTGTATAAAAGACACCTGTCCACACACTCAATCAAACAGACTCCAACCTCCCCACAATGGCCAAGACCAGAGAGCTGTGTAAGGACATCAGGGATATAATTGTAGACCTGCACAAGGCTGGGATGGGCTACAGGACAATAGGCAAGCAGCTTGGTGAGAAGGCAACAACTGTTGGCGCAATAATTAGAAAATGGAAGAAAATCAAGATGACGGTCAATCACCCTCGGTCTGGAGCTCCATGCAAGATCTCACCTCGTGGGGCATCAATGATCATGAGGAAGGTAAGGGATCAGCCCAGAACTACATGGCAGGACCTAGTCAATGACCTGAAGAGAGCTGGGACCACAGTCTCAAAGAAAACCATTAGTAACAGACTACGCCGTCATGGATTAAAATCCTGCAGCGCACGCAAGGTCCCCCTGCTCAAGCCAGCGCATGTCCAGGCCCGTCTGAAGTTTGCCAATGACCATCTGGATGATCCAGAGGAGGAATGGGAGAAGGTCATGTGGTCTGATGAGACAAAAATATAGCTTTTTGGTCTAAACTCCACTCGCCGTGTTTGGAGGAAGAAGAAGGATGAGTACAACCCCAAGAACACCATCCCAACCGTGAAGCATGGAGGTGGAAACATCATTCTTTGGCGATGCTTTTCTGCAAAGTGGACAGGACGACTGCACCGTATTGAGGGGAGGATGGATGGGACCATGTATTGCGAGATCTTGGCCAACAACCTCCTTCCCTCAGTAAGAGCATTGAAGATGGGTCGTGGCTGGGTCTTCCAGCATGACAACGACCCGAAACACACAGCCAGGGCAACTAAGGAGTGGCTCCGTAAGAAGCATCTCAAGGTCCTGGAGTGGCCTAGCCAGTCTCCAGACCTGAACCTAATAGAACATCTTTGGAGGGAGCTGAAAGTCCGTATTGCACAGCAACAGCCCCGCAACCTGAAGTATCTGGAGAAGGTCTGTATGGAGGAGTGGGCCAAAATCCCTGCTGCAGTGTGTGCAAACCTGGTCAAGACCTACAGGAAACGTATGATCTCTGTAATTGCAAACAAAGGTTTCTGTACCAAATACTAAGTTCTGCTTTTCTGATGTATCAAATACTTATGTCATGCAATAAAATGCAAATGAATTACTTAAAAATCATACAATGTGATTTTCTGGATTTTTGTTTTAGATTCCGTCTCTCACAGTTGAAGTGTACCTATGATAAAAATTACAGACCTCTACATGCTTTGTAAGTAGGAAAACCTGCAAAATCGGCAGTGTATCAAATACTTGTTCTCCCCACTGTATATGTAGTGGAGGGTGCTGGGTTCAGGGAACATGGAGAGATGGCACCGTCTGAAAATGACACCCTACTCCATATACACTATAGTGCACTACATGCCCTATGGGTCTTGGTCAAAAGTAGTGCACTAAATAAGGAATATATTTGATATGTCGCCGATGATGATGCTCCAAATGTCTCCTCACTGTGTGGACTAGTAAGGAATTCTTACGGTCCTGAGACATGTCCGTCTGTCTGTCCGTCCGTCCGTCCGTCCGTCCGTCCGTCCGTCCGTCACTTAGTTATAGTCATCATATATATTATTTCCTTACCCCTCCCTCTATGCTAGTTAAAGTGATCATATCCACTGTCTTGTACAGTTCAAACGATCATATGTTCCCTCTCTCTATGCTAGTTAAAGTCATCATGGCACCCCTCCCTCCCTCTCTCTCTCTCTCTCTCTCTCTCTCTCTCTCTCTCTCTCTCTCTCTCTCTCTCTCTCTCTCTCTCTCTCTCTCTCTCTCTCTCTCTCTCTCTCTCTCTCTCTCTCTCTCTCTCTCTCTCTCTCTCTCTCTCTCTCTCTCTCTCTCTCTCTCCCTCCTTTCCTCCCACCTACCGTACCTCGCTCTCTCCCTCCCTCCCTCCCTCCCTCCACATAAAGCTGTAATTGACCTCCATTTCAGGAAACTAGAGCATCTGTCGTCCTCCGGTTCTCAGACCTCCCATTCTCCCCCTCTGCTCCCTCATGCTTCATCTTTTCCCAGTCCTCTAAACTGTCTCTAATACAAGTCAAGCTGGAGGTTAGGAACTGCTCTCTTTGGGCCCATATACATTCCTATCACCACTCTGGTTTATTTTGTATTTGTATTTATTATGGATCCCCATTAGTTCCTGCCAAGGCAGCAGCTACTCTTCCTGGGGTTTATTATGGATCCCCATTAGTTCCTGCCAAGGCATCAGCTACTCTTCCTGGGGTTTATTAAGGATCCCCATTAGTTCCTGCCAAGGCAGCAGCTACTCTTCCTGGGGTTTATTATGGATCCCCATTAGTTCCTGCCAAGGCAGCAGCTACTCTTCCTGGGGTTTATTATGGATCCCCATTAGTTCCTGCCAAGGCAGCAGCTACTCTTCCTGGGGTTTATTATGGATCCCCATTAGTTCCAGCCAAGGCAGCAGCTACTCTTCCTGGGGTTTATTATGGATCCCCATTAGTTCCTGCCAAGGCAGCAGCTACTCTTCCTGGGGTTTATTATGGATCCCCATTAGTTCCTGCCAAGGCATCAGCTGCTCTTCCTGGGGTTTATTATGGATCCCCATTAGTTCCTGCCAAGGCATCAGCTGCTCTTCCTGGGGTTTATTATGGATCCCCATTAGTTCCTGCCAAGGCAGCATCTACTCTTCCTGGGGTTTATTATGGATCCCCATTAGTTCCTGCCAAGGCATCAGCTGCTCTTCCTGGGGTTTATAATGGATCCCCATTAGTTCCTGCCAAGGCAGCAGCTACACTTCCTGGGGTTTATTATGGATCCCCATTAGTTCCTGTCAAGGCAGCAGCTACTCTTCCTGGGGTTTATTATGGATCCCCATTAGTTCATGCCAAGGCAGCAGCTACTCTTCCTGGGGTTTATTATGGATCCCCATTAGTTCCTGTCAAGGCAGCAGCTACTCTTCCTGGGGTTTATTATGGATCCCCATTAGTTCCTGCCAAGGCAGCAGCTACTCTTCCTGGGGTTTATTATGGATCCCCATTAGTTCCTGCCAAGGCAGCAGCTACTCTTCCTGGGGTTTATTATGGATCCCCATTAGTTCCTGCCAAGGCAGCAGCTACTCTTCCTGGGGTTTATTATGGATCCCCATTAGTTCCTGCCAAGGTAGCAGCTACTCTTCCTGGGGTCCAAACACATTAAGGCACTTACATTACACATCAAACAAAAGATAAAACAGTCCATCATGTAACATTATTACACCACTACATACATGTATCTACAATACAAAATGTATGATAACACCTATACAACAATGTACGTGTGTGTAGAGTGCATGTGCTAGCGCCCGTGTGCGAATGCGTGTGTCTGTACCTGTGTGTGTGTGTCTCTTCACAGTCTCCGCTCTTCCATAAGGTGTATTTTTTATCTGCTTTTAAAAAACTGATTCTACAGCTTGCATCAGTTACCTGATGTGGAATAGAGTTCCATGTAGTCATGGCTCTGTGTAGTACTGTGTGCCTCCCATAGTCTGTTCTGGACTTGGGGATTGTGAAGAGACCTCTGGTGGCATGTCTTGTGGGGTATGCATGGGTGTCTGATCTGTGTGCTAGTAGTTTAAACAGACAGTTCAGTGCATTCAGCATGTCAACACTTCTTACAAAAACAAGTAGTGATGAAGTCAATCTCTCCTCCACTTTGAGACATGAGAGATTGACATGCATATTATTAATGTTAGCTCTCTGTGTACATCCAAGGACCAGCCGTGCTGCCCTGTTCTGAGCCAATTGCAATTTTCCAAAGTCCCTCTTTGTGGCACCTGACCACACGACTGAACAGTAGTCCAGGTGCAACAAAACTAGGGCCTGTAGGACCTGCCTTGTTGACAGTGTTGTCAAGAAGGCAGAGCTGCGCTTTATTATGGACAGACTTCTCCCCCATCTTCGCTACTGTTGCATCAACATGTTTTGACCATGACAGTTTACAATCCATGGTTACTCCAAGCAGTTTAGTCACCTCAACTTGCTCAATTTCCATATTATTCATTACAAGATTTAGTTGAGGTTTAGGGTTTAGTGAATGATTTGTCCCAAAGACAATTATTTTAGTTTTAGAAATATTTAGGACTGACTTATTCCTTGCCACCCATTCTGAAACCAACTGCAGCTCTTTGTTAAGTGTTGCAGTCATTTCAGTCGCTGTAGTAGCTGACATGTATAGTGTTGAGTCATCCGCATACATAGACACTCTGGCTTTACTCAAAGTCAGTGGCATGTCGTTTGTTAAGATGGAAAGAAGTAAGGGGCCTAGACAGCTGCCCTGGGGAATTCCTGATTCTACCTGGATTAAGTTTGAGAGGCTTTCATTAAAGAACACCCTCTGTGTTCTGTTCGACAGGTAACTCTTTATCCACAATATAGCAGGTGGAGTAAAGCCATATCACATACGTTTTTCCAGCAGTAGACTATGATCGATAATGTCAAAAGCCGCACTGAAGTCTAACAAAACAGCCCCCCACAATCTGTTTATCATCAATTTCTCTCAGCCAATCATCAGCCATTTGTGTAAGTGCTGTGCTTGTTGAACGTCCTTCCCTATGAGCATGCTGAAAGTCTGTTGTCGATTTGTTTACAGTAAAATAGCATTGTATCTGGCCAAAGTTTACTCAGGGTTGGTAACAGGCTGATTGGTCAGGCTATTTGAGCCAGTAAAGTGATATAAGATCATAGTGCATTTATATAAAAGCATATTTTTAGTTGATTCCTGATTCATTCGAAGAGTTTAAGGACTGTTGTGATAAAAGTGAATATTTGATGTATTATATATTATTTATATTCGTTGCGCCATCGTGTCTCAAAACTAAGACTTGGGCCCATATCCATAAATAGTCTCAGAGTAGGAGTGCTGATCTAGGATTAGTTTAGCCTTTTAGTTTATAATGAAAGAACGGGGGGGGCAGATCCTAGATCAGATATAATGTATCCTAGATCAGATATAATGTATCCTAGATCAGATATAATGTATCCTAGATCAGACATAATGTATCCTAGATCAGACATAATGTATCCTAGATCAGATATAATGTATCCTAGATCAGATATAATGTATCCTAGATCAGATATAATGTATCCTAGATCAGATATAATGTATCCTAGATCAGATATAATGTATCCTAGATCAGATATAATGTATCCTAGATCAGATATAATGTATCCTAGATCAGATATAATGTATCCTAGATCAGATATAATATATCCTAGATCAGATATAATGTATCCTAGATCAGATATAATGTATCCTAGATCAGATATAATGTATCCTAGATCAGATATAATGTATCCTAGATCAGATATAGTGTATCCTAGATCAGATATAATGTATCCTAGATCAGATATAATGTATCCTAGATCAGATATAATGTATCCTAGATCAGATATAATGTATCCTAGATCAGATATAATGTATCCTAGATCAGATATAATGTATCCTAGATCAGATATAATGTATCCTAGATCAGATATAATGTATCCTAGATCAGATATAATGTATCCTAGATCAGATATAATGTATCCTAGATCAGATATAATATATCCTAGATCAGATATAATGTATCCTAGATCAGATATAATATATCCTAGATCAGATATAATATATCCTAGATCAGATATAATGTATCCTAGATCAGATATAATGTATCCTAGATCAGATATAATGTATCCTAGATCAGATATAATATATCCTAGATCAGATATAATATATCCTAGATCAGATATAATGTATCCTAGATCAGATATAATGTATCCTAGATCAGATATAATATATCCTAGATCAGATATAATATATCCTAGATCAGATATCATGTATCCTAGATCAGATATAATGTATCCTAGATCAGATATAATGTATCCTAGATCAGATATAATGTATCCTAGATCAGATATAATGTATCCTAGATCAGATATAATGTATCCTAGATCAGATATAATGTATCCTAGATCAGATATAATATATCCTAGATCAGATATAATATATCCTAGATCAGATATCATGTATCCTAGATCAGATATAATGTATCCTAGATCAGATATAATGTATCCTAGATCAGATATAATGTATCCTAGATCAGATATAATGTATCCTAGATCAGATATAATGTATCCTAGATCAGATATAATATATCCTAGATCAGATATAATGTATCCTAGATCAGATATAATGTATCCTAGATCAGATATAATGTATCCTAGATCAGATATAATATATCCTAGATCAGATATAATGTATCCTAGATCAGATATAATGTATCCTAGATCAGATATAATGTATCCTAGATCAGATATAATGTATCCTAGATCAGATATAGTGTATCCTAGATCAGATATAATGTATCCTAGATCAGATATAATGTATCCTAGATCAGATATAATGTATCCTAGATCAGATATAATGTATCCTAGATCAGATATAATGTATCCTAGATCAGATATAATGTATCCTAGATCAGATATAATGTATCCTAGATCAGATATAATGTATCCTAGATCAGATATAATGTATCCTAGATCAGATATAATATATCCTAGATCAGATATAATGTATCCTAGATCAGATATAATATATCCTAGATCAGATATAATATATCCTAGATCAGATATAATGTATCCTAGATCAGATATAATGTATCCTAGATCAGATATAATGTATCCTAGATCAGATATAATATATCCTAGATCAGATATAATATATCCTAGATCAGATATAATGTATCCTAGATCAGATATAATGTATCCTAGATCAGATATAATATATCCTAGATCAGATATAATATATCCTAGATCAGATATCATGTATCCTAGATCAGATATAATGTATCCTAGATCAGATATAATGTATCCTAGATCAGATATAATGTATCCTAGATCAGATATAATGTATCCTAGATCAGATATAATGTATCCTAGATCAGATATAATGTATCCTAGATCAGATATAATATATCCTAGATCAGATATAATATATCCTAGATCAGATATCATGTATCCTAGATCAGATATAATGTATCCTAGATCAGATATAATGTATCCTAGATCAGATATCATGTATCCTAGATCAGATATAATGTATCCTAGATCAGATATAATATATCCTAGATCAGATATAATGTATCCTAGATCAGATATAATGTATCCTAGATCAGATATAATGTATCCTAGATCAGATATAATATATCCTAGATCAGACATAATGTATCCTAGATCAGATATAATGTATCCTAGATCAGATGTGGTACTCTGTAGCTCAGCCGGTAGAGCACGGCGCTTGTAACGCCAGGGTAGTGGGTTCGATCCCCGGGACCACCCATACACAAAAATGTATGCACGCATGACTGTAAGTCGCTTTGGATAAAAGCGTCTGCTAAATGGCATATTATTATTATATTATATAATGTATCCTAGATCAGATATAATATATCCTAGATCAGATATAATGTACTCCTACTCACAGATATAAAACACTCTTACTCTAAGACACTTTGTCCTGCAGTGAACTGTGATATGGCCCCTGGTCCTGCAGTGAACTGTGATATGGCCCCTGGTCCTGGAGTGGGCTGTGATATGGCCCCTGGTCCTGCAGTGAACTGTGATATGGCCCCTGGTCCTGCAGTGAACTGTGATATGGCCCCTGGTCCTGGAGTGGGCTGTGATATGGCCCCTGGTCCTGGAGTGGGCTGTGAAATGGCCCCTGGTCCTGGAGTGGGCTGTGATATGGCCCCTGGTCCTGCAGTGAGCTGTGATATGGCCCCTGGTCCTGGAGTGGGCTGTGATATGGCCCCTGGTCCTGGAGTGGGCTGTGATATGGCCCCTGGTCCTGGAGTGAACTGTGATATGGCCCCTGGTCCTGGAGTGGGCTGTGATAGTTATAATGTAATGGTTTTATGTATCAGAGTAGTGTCTGAGTTGCAGATGTGTGTGTGTGTTATGGGGTGTATGCAGTGTTGCGAGCCATATCACACACACATGCACAATTGTATACACAAGCACATACACACCATTATATGAGTGTAATCATGACAGACGCCTGAAGCCTGAGTTTGATAAACAGAGAATATCTTCCTATAAATAATTTAACAGCCATTTAGTTCTCACAAACACACACAAACACACACACAAACACACACACAAACACACTTCCATGAAGACTTGAAGCATGAGATGTATGAGCCAATGCAGGGCTCCAGACCGTGCGTGACCTTTGACTTGGCTGTGGTCGCACTGGTGTGATCTACCTGGTCACCTCCATTTTTCTGAGGGGATAAAACCATGAAGTTGTTAAACGGTAAAGTGCATTATCCTCATGATTCCTGTAATGAAAGTGTCTGCCCTGTCGCGGTGCGCTGGGGAGCCGGCTGCTGTATTGAGCGAGCCTCTCACACACCCCTCTCCCCCCCACGTGTGCCCCTTGTGATTGGTATGCAATTGCGGGAAGAAAACACGAATTTGGAAACAACTGGTCCACATTAAAGAGAGGAGGGTCTCAGCTTTAGGTCGGTATGCTTTATATTTCTCAACTGTCGTTGTTAAGCTCAGAGCAACACTGTCTTACAATCAAGATATCTGATATGGTTTTGAAATATGGAGTTGCATCAGTCATCAAGAGTGGCTAGGCCCAATTTACTGTTAGATTAATACATTTACTGTTAGATTAATACATTTACTGTTAGATTAATACATGTACTGTTAGATTAATACATTTACTGTTAGATTAATACATTTACTGTTAGATTAATACATTTACTGTTAGATTAATACATGTACTGTTAGATTAATAAATTTACTGTTAGATTAATACATGTACTGTTAGATTAATACATTTACTGTTAGATTAATACATGTACTGTTAGATTAATACATTTACTGTTAGATTAATACATGCACTGTTAGATTAATACATGTACTGTTAGATCAATACATTTACTGTTAGATTAATACATTTACTGTTAGATTAATACATTTACTGTTAGATTAATACATGTACTGTTAGATTAATACATGTACTGTTAGATTAATACATTTACTGCTAGATTAATACATGTACTGTTAGATTAATACATTTACTGTTAGATTAATACATTTACTGTTAGATTAATACATTTACTGTTAGATTAATACATTTACTGTTAGATTAATACATTTACTGTTAGATTAATACATTTACTGTTAGATTAATACATTTACTGTTTGATTAATACAAGGCCACTAGCAGTAGATGTTATATTCAGAGTTATATAATATTATTGCACATAAAAAATAAACAAAAAAATTATTGAGCCCTATTTCGACAGTAAAAATATAACAAAATAACCAAATTGTCCACCCAAAATTAACTGGATTAGGTTGCATATCAAAATATTTTGAATCATGCATTCCTGCTTAAATGTAACAATGTATTTATGGAATACCATCTCTGTAGCCTATTACACTTTTAAATCAACCAATGAATGACTTTAGAATGACTTTGAGATGATGACACTGCGGAAAACATTTATTTTGGGTGCCACCTAATCATGGGCTGGTGCCATCCGGGGAAAACGTTAGTCCGGATCCTTGTGATGATACAGCAACATGGGTACACACACATATATATATATATACATATATAGGCTATCTGGAAAAGGCACAATGGCTGCCGGAGCTGCAACTTCAATCGGTGATGGTGGGAGTGGTTATGCCGAATGGAACCATGGGAGTTTGAGTCTTGAACAACAGAAACATATTGGAGTAAGCTGACTATAAAAAAAAAAAATTCCAGATGTTATTAGATGCAGACAACCAGAGCAGCATATAGCAGGGACTTCCAATATGATCAGAAAACGGGTGATATATATATCGCTGAAAATGACTGGCCATCATTTATTGTATTAGTCATCTCAGTGATCCTCCTTAAAAATGTCACAGAGAAGAAATTGCTCATCACTAAACAGTCAGTCAAATTACACAAAAAATGTGTGTGGCTATATGGTAAGAGACTGAGGTTGGAAAAATTCTGGTCTGAAGAGAGAAAAGAGTGTCCCTGTACAGAGCACAGTTCAAGCCTCAGCTGTTCCTTTTGAAATCAGATAATAGTCCACAGTAAAACAACTAATGGTGAAGTACACCGATTCAAACTACCTTCCAAATACTTGAATCACGAACACCAACAGCATTGAAGAGAGTAGTGTTTTCAGCTTGCAGGGTAGAGTTCAGAGGGGAATATAAAAGCTGTGTGTCCAATATTTTATTCATTTCTCATACCCTATAGTTGTTGTTTTATTCATACCAGGGTTTGAGTGTGGTCACAGAGCTGAAATCTGCACCTTTACCGAACGGAGCGTTTATAAAAGTTAAACAACATGAGTTATTTATTCACATCATAATTTATGAATGTAGAAACACTAATGAATACTCAAGGAGAAAAAGGTATAGATTCACCCCCAGAGCGCGGCAGATGTTTATTTCACCTTCGCAGATTTTTATTTCACCGTCGCCAGTGCGTATCTCCGCATACCTAAGCTCCTCCTTCTGTTGCCTGACCAGCTCCTCTCTCCGTGCCTCCACTACTTCCTTCTCCCTTTGAGCCTCCTGTAGCGCCTCCCTCTGAACGGATAACTCCTGCTCCCTCTGAGCTAACAGCCCCCGTAACGTGGTGGCCTCCTCTCTCAGACTGCTCCAGTCCTTCTCTCTCTCTCTCTCGCCAATTCTCCTCCAGTGAGGACTCCTCCGGGAGCCCCCACGAGTTAGGGAACAGAAACTCATCGTCGTCGTCATCCTCTGACTCCTCAGTATAAAACTGTTCCCATTCCTGTTCCCATGGTCATGGGGACCCAATCTGGAAACCAACCGGGTGCAGTGGGCGGGGCTCTTCTCTCTCGCTCCCCGACCACCCCTTTAGCCCCCCCCCCCCCAACATTTTCTTGGGGTTGCTTCTCGGGCTTCCTCAGCGGTTGGTCCCGTTGGCGTTGTCGTGGATACTCTCTTGCCAGGGCTTCTACCTTCGCCCAGGGTCCTTTCTCAGCGAATATCTCCTCCCACGACCACCATTCGCCCACCTGTGACAAAGCTATTCGCTCCGCCTCGGCACGCTGCTTGGTCCTTTTGTGTTGGATCTTCTGTCACGAACGTTGAGAGACGGGTCGGACCAAGGTGCAGCGTGAAAAGCGTACATGTTTATTAACTCAAATAACATACAAACCAAAACAAGAAAACAACGTAACGTGATGTCCAAAAGGCTATACACACACCAGACTAACAGGAACAAGATCCCACAATACACAGCAGGCAATAGGCTACCTAAGGATGATCCCCAATCAGAGACAACGAGCGACAGCTGCCTCTGATTGGGAATCATACCCGGCCAGACATAGAAATAGGAAAACTTGAACCTAAACATAGAAATTCTAACATAGATACTCACGCCCTGACCAAACCAACTAAAGACAACCGGCCTCTCAAGGCCAGGGCGTGACATGGAACCATTTCCTTGTTTGACCGCTAGGTTTCAAAGGGTATTATGACTCATACTGTGGTACTCTACACAGATAGGAAATACATGTGAAAGACACATGAGTGGTCCATGTCAGCGCCAGCATATATTAGCAGTCTCCATGGTGATTACCATGGCTATAAGCTCACTGGGGTCACAGCCACTGGGCAGGGCATCATCTGTCATCATAGTGATGACAATGTGTGTGTGTTAGGACAAACGAGGCTATCTGGACCTTCAGCATCAAACTGACCACACACACACACACACACACACACACACACACACACACACACACACACACACACACACACACACACACACACACACACAGCAGAGTGTTTATGTATATGTGATATCAGATGGTAATGAGTAACACGCCAGTTGGGAGTCAGTTTGTGTGTTTTTGCGAATTATCTGATGTGTCATGTTTATGGTGATCGAGCTGAAGAAATGTGTGTGTGTGTGTGTGTGTCTGTGTGTGTGTGTGTGTGTGTGTGTGTGTGTGTCTGTGTGTGTGAGGTGTTAGATTAGAATAAGTTATTTCTCTCATTTGACAGATGGATGTACTCATTAGTGACCATAATGTCTTCATTAGCAGGGTTGAGTCTCTTTACGAACAGGCCCAGCAGTGGAACGCTCTTAGGCTGTATCCCAAATAGCACCCTCTTCCCTATATGCTGCACTATGCACTAACAAATATTAGAAACACCTTCCTAATATTGAGTTGCATCCCCCCTCCCCCCTCCCTTTTGCCCTCAGAACAGTCTTAATTCATCGGGGAAGGACTTCACAAGGTGTCGAAAGCGTTCCACAGGGATGCTGGCCCATGTTGACTCCAATGCTTCCCACGGTTGTGTCAAGTTGGCTGGATGTCCTTTGGGTGGTGGACCATTCTTGATACACACGGGAAACTGTTGAGCGTGGAAAAACCCAGCAGCGTTGCAGTTCTTGACACAAACTGGTGCGCCTGGCACCTACTACCATACCCCGTTTAAAGGCACTTAAATATTTTGTCTTGCCCATTCACCCTCTGAATGGCACACATACACAATCCATGTCTCAATTGTCTCAAGGCTTAAAAATCTTTCTTTAACCCCGTCTCCTCCCCTTCATCTACACTGATTGAAGTGTATTTAACAGGTGACATCAATAAGAGATCATATCTTTCACCTGGATTCACCTGGTCAGTCTATGTCATGGAAAGAGCAGGTGTTCTTAATGTTTTGTATACACAGTGTATGCTTGTGTGTGTGTGTTTGGTGGTGGAGGTGGGGGGTGGGGGGGCCAGAGGGGGCATGAGGGGGCGCCAGAGGGGGCATGAGGGGGGGGCCAGAGGGGGCATGAGGGAGGGTCAGAGGGGGCATGAGGGGGGGCCAGAGGGGGCATGAGGGAGGGTCAGAGGGGGCATGAGGGAGGGTCAGAGGGGGCAGAGGGGGCATGAGGGGGGGTCAGAGGGGGGCAGAGGGGGCATGAGGGGGGGTCAGAGGGGCAGAGGGGGCCATGAGGGGGGGTCAGAGGGGGGCAGAGGGGGCATGAGGGGGCATGAGGGGGGGTCAGAGGGGGCATGAGGGAGGGTCAGAGGGGGCATGAGGGAGGGTCAGAGGGGGCAGAGGGGGCATGAGGGGGGGTCAGAGGGGGCAGAGGGGGCATGAGGGGGGGTCAGAGGGGGCAGAGGGGGGCATGAGGGGGCATGAGGGGGGGTCAGAGGGGGCAGAGGGGGCATGAGGGGGGGCCAGAGGGGGCAGAGGGGGCATGAGGGAGGTTCAGAGAGTCAGGTCATCAGGTCAGCCAGCCGTGATACATTAGCTATCACATCCTCCCCACCCTCTCTCCCTCTCCCTCTCTACCTCCCTCCCTCTCTCCCTCTCCTCTCTCTACCTCCCACCCTCTCTCCCTCTCCTCTCTCTACCTCCCTCCCTCTCTCCCTCTCCCCTCTCTACCTCCCTCCCTCTCTCCTCTCTCTCCCCCCTCTCTCTCCCTCTCCCCTCTCTACCTCCCTCCCTCTCTCCCTCTCCCCTCTCTACCTCTCTCCCTCTCCCCTCTTACCTCCCTCCCTCTCTCCCTCTCTCCTCTCTCTCCCCCCTCTCTCTCCTCTCCCCTCTCTACCTCCCTCCCTCTCTCCTCTCTCCCTCTGCCTCCTCTCTACCCTCTCTCTCCTCTCTCTCCCTCTCTCCTCTCTCTCCCCCCTCTCTCTCCCTCTCCCCTCTCTACCCTCCCTCCCTCTCTCCTCTCCCCTCTCTACTTCTCTCCTCTCTCCCTCTCTTCCCCCTCACTCTCCCTCTCCCCTCTCTACCTTCCTCCCTCTCTCCCTCTCCCCTCGCTACCTCCCTCCCTCTCTCCCTCTCTCCTCTC